>NW_012027153.1:1616904-1641963 GCF_000956235.1 Wasmannia auropunctata | reverse complement strand
TTTCAAGATTTCTATCGTAATTATATTCTGTAAAAAAAAACTGGAGCAGCTTGCTCATACATCTTTTTATAATGAAAGTCTAAACAAGCATTATGCTTGGTTTTCCCAATTGCGTTTCTTTATTTTAATATAGAAACACTGTCAAAAAATATTTGCCTCTTTAGCCATTAATAACCTTTTTATACAATTCTTAATCAGTAATTTATTTAAGCTCAGATTATTGCAATTTGTAATTATCGTTTTCATAATGTATTAGTCAGAACCTCTCGTAAATTAACGCCAGTACATCCATTTTTTAATAGATACTATGTAGCTATATCCATTTTGTCGATAAAATCATAACGTCGAAAATGGATGTGGTTCGAGTTTGTGTTAGATCCACAAATAAAATGTGTGTGTGTCCGTGCTACCAGAGCTGGCATGAATGAGATACATTAACGTAACCTTATTTACTTCTTAAAAAAACATGATTTTTATAAAATTATAAAGTGTACAAATACTAAATGCATTATTGCACTATATTATTATAAAAATAATTCAATAGATTCTGTAAATAAAAATTTTGATATAGCTATTAGCATTATAATTGCAGTCTTCTATATCTTCTATTGTAGCACAGCTTGTTGTTAGCTTATTAGATTTATATGATTATGAATTTATTTGTAACAATTATATTATTAATCCACACACATAATAATATATTCCGAAGTTCAAATTTGTAAAAACATATTGCATATGCTAATGTAATTCTTTGAAAATTCTGACTTTTTATTTTTGTAGAAAGTCAATGAATTAAAAGGTAGGCTGACAGGGCTGACAGGGTACACAAATGTATAAAACAATATTTATTTCGAAAATACGATTTATTAACCTGCCGAACCTAAATTCTGTGGTGCACGCGTTCACACGCATTTACACGCGCACATCTCGCTGCTGTACGTTCTCACACACGCAATATATAAAATCTAAAAGTTCGCTATGTATATACATACACACACACCCACACATTTTATATATATATATGTATATACATATATATATATATATATATATGTGTGTATATGTATGTATATACTTACCATGACTCGTAGCTTGCCCGATGTTGGGCACGTAAATGTTACGCTATCCTAGAAGTTGTGTTAATTACTATGTCGATGCGAGTTGCTCGATCGTATGTGATCGTCACACGCACCGTCATCGTTACAATGATTACACAGAACTCTGCAGGACACCGTGATAATACATCGAATACACCCTTCACGTTGCGACTCGTTTTTCTCATACTCTATTTATCCTAGCTCGTTTTTTTTCGTAAAAAATGTATACCATTGATAGCCCATGATCTTGATCGTTGGTGGAAATCTTAAATGAAGAAAAAATATATCTCATTGGAAAAATATTATTTTACAAACTTTAAATTTGAAGAGTAGATAACCATCTGAGATACATATATTAGCTGAATTTAATAAAACATTGAGAAGTCTTATTTAAAACATTCAAGCATAAATATTCATGATATAATATTGTTTATATCATTTTGACAATTAAAATTAAAATCACCTTTTTAATTATTAAACTAGCATTTGAAGACAAAGAATAAATAGCATTTCTATTTATTATTTTGTAAAGCTATTTACTGATTTTTGTATATTTTTGTATAATTGGCTATATTTCTTTAAAATTATGATTTTTTCCACGAACGATCAATCTTTTCTCAATTGCTCGAACAATGCTACTCCTATTAAAATTCAACGGCAGATTTATGGATGCATGAGATATAACTCAGTTTGAAAAAATAATGAACTTACAATTCAGAATTGATTTAAAAAATTATATCTTCCATTTTACTCTGAGTTCAAAATTTTATTTTGAGTTTAAAAATTCGGTAAAAATTGGATTTTATTATATCTTTTTAAGAAATAAATTTAATTTAAAATTGGCGTATCTTTGCAAAAAGTGCATTTTTTTAAAATATTCTTGCTAACATTTTTTTTGCAATCTTGTGAAGTGCTTCTGCAATCATTTTCGTTTTCGTGCTCATTAAATTGCCGTAAAAATGATTACGATTGTAATATTATTTTGTGACTATATTAATTGGAAAGAATAAACGCGAATCTCTAAAACATCGGTATAATTATAATATATGTATATGAAATACAATGTCGCAACAAATTTAAATTAAGTACAATATTTTGCATTTAACATAAGCGCTAGATGCTACAGATTCGCGTTTATTATTGATAACATAATTGTATCACTTATTATTACGATCATAAAACAACCCTCTTTTTACTAGAAGACGATGAAACCATAAATCTGACGCTGTCAGAGATCACATACTACACATGTGCGAATCTTTTATTATCACCCGTGTTAGCGAAATTAAGCTAATCTAGAATCTTATTTTCCAACCTTAACAATCTCGCAATCCGAATAATTGTCTCGAGATGAGAAAAAATCTGTATGCACACGCAGATTTGTTCCTATTCGAAACTACTCGTTCAGTATTCACATTCTCAATGTGACTTTCTCGAATAGGCTGCATCGCTTAGGCGAATTTTTATCGATAAATAAATAAATTCTTGAAAAATCGTGCTATCAAATAACGGATACACTCGGCGATATAGTTGAATTTTAATGATAAATACATTTCTTACAAATTCGATTAAACTCGAGTAAAATTAACATAATTGTTTTGACATGGCAACAATTAAATTTGCTTTATTAAATTGTATTATAAATAAAATAATTTTGTAACTAGTTCACGAATCCGCGCGTAAATTCTCAGAAACGAGAAAAACATTTTAATCGATCATTTTGAATGCTACGACGCTTACAAAATAGAGATACTTCGTCTTTCGTCGAAGTCATACAATGTAGTTGATTCGCGTTTTTTTTCGAGTCAAACGAGTTTACATAGCTGACTTTATGGATCAATATTTATACAATAATATGTGGGGTCAATTCTAGACACGTGCGACGACAGAAAACGAATTCATTCAATTACAAAATAACAGCTTATATTTAATGCAAAGAAAGTTAGTTTTTAACTGTTTTAAATACCAATAAATATCTTTCTTTTAATAAGAAAGTTGTAAAATGTTAACTCAGGACATTATATAATTCTTAACATATACATATATACATGTATAAAATCTATTAATAAATTTATATTGTTTTTAAATTATTTTTCGGTCTTTGTCAGTTTTTCTAATAATTCTAAAAAGAAGAAAAACAATTATCGTATCGGTTAATCAATTAGCATAACTAATTTACAAATATATTCAAATTTTGAACGTAAATCTCAAGTAAGTTTATGATACGTCTTGTATATGTGTATAAATATATATATATATATATATATATATATATTTAAATCCGTATTTTTTATTTGCATGAGTTTTGTGTTACTTATAGTCTAGAAAAAAACCCCATCATAAAAATCGAACATCGAGAGCGACACACATTTTAGAGATGGTTACCCTTAATTCCGATTAGCCGATAAATTTTTAATTGCAGACGCGATTATTTTGCTATTTAAATGTAACTCTTTAGGCGCCTAAGTCAACCATGAATTTACTAAAATAAATTTACGGATGCAATTAATAATTAGTCGACAGTTATCGATAACGAGTTTCATCGTTGTACCTCTTCTCCGTCGATGAATGCGATTTGCAAGATCCAATGAACAATTTGAAGATACACCTCGGGATACAAAAAAAGAACGTGTTAACTTCGTAATCTCTTTATACGTATAATTCATTGTTTATTCTCTTATATGAACGTCGAACATTCACATATGAACAATAGTCTGCGCATAGAACATACAAAGTGTATTGTGTGAAGTAAAATCGGTAAAGTATCCTTCAGTACGAAATTTGTTGCAGATGAAGTTTTGTATAGAAAAAACAATTAATTTAATATTATTTAATAGATTGATATCAAAAAACATTTCTCCCTCTAACATTTTTCTGATACTTTTTTCTTTGACACTTTTAGAATATCGAGTCATTTTACATAGAGTATCCAGTTCTAAATTACTACTTTGTTATTAAATTAAGTAATACAGCTATTATATTTATCGCTAAATGTGGCAGTTCAGTTCCAAGTTTTATTTGTCTGAGAGTGTCGTATTTAATGTTATTACAGACTGAAAATTATATGGCCACATTTAACACTAAATGAAGCACGAATACAAGCCATAATTTGCGTGAGCGACGCTTTAGATATTCTGCACGTAGACTATGCGTAGACTTCCAACATTCCCATATGCTTCCATGCACCCACCGGGAATAATCGCTGACGCGTGTACACAGTGGCGGAGTTTCGTTAAAGGCGGGAACGCGCATCGTGGTCCGTTAAACGTTGCTATTTACAGTAGTTACATGGACTCGTCTCTAAGTTAAATACGCAACATTATGACTGCTATTTACATGATAAAAGTAACGAACTCAGTAACCGTTGCTAGTTCATTCCAACCGATGGATGCGTCGATACGTATTCGAAATTCTTCGAATAGAGAGAAACTAAATCGGATATAATTATTTAAGACATTTATCAATAGGGTACATTAAAATTCTTAACATATACAATTTTTTTAAAATCTATGTGATGAATCCAATTGCTCAATTTTTCTGATTTTATTCTGAATAATCATAATAAAAGTAATAAAGAAGAAATTTATTTCATGAATTTCAGTTGACATTATTTTTATTTAAAAAAAATGGTATTATTAAAAACAAATCGCTCTCTAACGCCTAATATTTAAAAATCAATTCGTAAGAGAATTAAACGTATATATTTTTAAAAAAGATTAATTAGCGAAAGAGATTATCAAGAAAGATTAGTAATTTATCATCCCAGTTTTAATGTTTTGTATTCTTAATGCTTTTATATTTTTAATTATATATGTTGGATATATGTATCCACAGTAATCGTAACTTAACGATAAACAAAGGATATAGGATGACAAGAAAAGGATAGTAATTCTGTGACTTTTTGCAATTGTATTGTATGATATCCACAAAATATTGATGTATTATATTAAATTTCACACATTTATTGAAATTAATTTATTAAAATTGGATCTGAGCATCGGTCTTCTTTGCGCCACTGTGAACACACGTTGCTCTCCACAGAAACCATGGCAGACCATATAACGATACAATAACTCACTCAGGATTTTGCAGCGTACAAAAAATATTCTTATGAACTAGGTACGGTCTATGTACAGTCTACCTACAAATTCGTCGAATGATTGTTGCGGGTGTGCGTGCGGATTCTGTACAACTCTTATATTCTTTCTCTCTTTAGCGTGAGCGACAAAAAAAAGATCACAACTTGTGCACATGCTCATGTAATCGAAGGCTTGACACATAAAAAAAGATTATTAATATCGGAAAAGGAATCCTAAAAAAAGTTATATAGTTTAATATATTTTTTGTATTTTTTTTATTTATAAAAAGTTCTCTTTTACTCTCATTTTGTACTTTATAAATGTTTTTATCAATAGCTGCAGCTTTTGCAATGCTATTAATATGTCTTGGCACGTAATCTTCCATAATGACGAAAGATAACTTTTTGAAAATATAACTTTAAAAAATATTTTCAATATAATATAATTCATAGACTTTTTTTTATGTCAAGTCCTCAATATACGAGTCAAGTATTAGATTTAGATTGCATCCCAACTTGAAGTAATACTGCTTTCAACGTCGACATGAATGCATTATAGGAACTTAACAGAAATTGCATATATATATGTATATATATACATATATATATATATATATATATATATATGTTAACTTAATAAATAATTAAAAATAAAATAATTATATTATATTTAATTTTAAAATCGCAGAAATAAGATGATTATCTGAAAGCAAGTATATTACGACTACTTTTGTTTGTCCACACTAAATATTATTGATTATTTGCCAATTTATATACAAAACGTATATAAAATGTATATAATGTGTAAAAGTGATAAGATTATGATAAAAAAGTGATATTTCCAGTTAATTTTTTCTCTGATCGAGAAAATATATAGCAAATGTTTTCAAAATCGAAACAATTTGTTTTCAAGAGTTATCGAATCAGTTGTTTAAATCACTCATTTAAACATTTTTACTCTTTTTATCTTTTTATCTATTTATTAATCATCTCGCATTCTAAATCTCGGTATTTATACATCAATAAATAAAAAAACAAAATTGTGTATGCAACAATCGTACAGGTAAACATGAGAGTATTTTAGTGAAAAATAGTGCAAGAAAAGGCAATTGTTTGTTGCAAATTTGATATTTGAATAGAGATCGAGACAACACAAATAACAGCTGAATAAAAAAGTATTAAAAAAGCTAAAAGTACATACGTTGAATGACATTAAAATAGTATATGTAGTTTATTTTCTGTTTATTTTAAAAATGCTATGCGTTATATGTCTGAACGAAAATATCCGAACAAATACGTTATCCTTAAAAAAAAAATTGATTTTATTTCATTGAGCTAGTGATAGATATGAAATTATATTAAATTTTTTATTCATTTTTTATTCTTTCGTGTTTTTAAAAACGACAATGATCCATTCTTGAAATTAACATAAGACATTGATCGTATGGTACTTTGAAGTCATATAAGCCAACAGAAGAGATTAAAAGTAATTGTTTCGATTCAATATTTTTTCTTTAAATTTGCCGTTTTTCAAAATAAAGTTTACATTTGTGATACAAGGTAATACTCCGCGTGAATATGGAAAAATAAAAAAATCTTACATTATGCAAATTGAGCTGCATAAAAAATTAAATTTTTCGTATACAACAATTTCTTTCATAAGTTGATATAGTTATATCATTAGTATCTTTAGAGCACGCAGTACACATACAGTTACGTACAATGCAAAAGATGCACATGTGAAGCTATTATTCATTTACGATAAAATAACCCCTTAAGTCAGATATTCATTAAAAATCGTAAAACTTTATTATTTGATGTTATGATCATTATTATTGCGATGATACTGCATTTGACAAATAATATTTGAACAAACTTATTTTTCATTACGAGAGAATAATTATTTACCTATCGACAGTCTTCTGTAATTTGATAAAGAGAGATTCTGTCATTAAGGGGTTAAAGCAAAATCACAGTGTATGTAAAAAAAAGATGGTTAAATACCTTGCACAATTCTTCTACAGTTTTCCGCTACAATAGCGGTCAAATATGGCAGGGTCGAGGGAGCAGGATCATAGGAATGGTAGTAAAGCGAAGAAAAAAATTAAAACAACAAAATAAATATATATATTGTTATTTTCAACATACGCCACATGCTGATCGCATTGTAGATTAAGCGAAACAGAAAAGAAAATATATAAGTATATTTAACGATACACGCCGACGATCTCCGCGGTCTCGCCGCGCCGCCGGCCATTTAGAGTCGAACAATAGCTACTAAACAAAAAAAGAAAGAATAGAGAAAAATAAAAGAACTAAACAAAAAAATGGAAGATTAAGAATAAACGCGGAGCGGCGTTACACACGGCGATAGAAGGCGAATACCATCGCGTACGCAACATTCACGTCGTATGTATACATCCGTACACTCTGTACATTCTGTACGTATACAGAAATGTATACACAAAAGAAAAAAAAACATACATTTAATGCCCGAACACAAAATGCACGTTCATACATGCCACGTACATACGCGCGTATGCGAAAAACTGCCAATGTGCATGTAAAGTAATTACAGCAATAAGTCTCTGTTCGCATTTACGATTGATTCTGCGATCGTCGTTAAATCGGTCTAATTAAAAGAGTGGGATTAATGCGCCTTTCTAGGAGCATTCAGATGATCTTCGTGAATTTTAAGTCATGTAAATATTGGTAATATCTATTTGAAAAATAGACATTTATTTCTCATATATATTTTTGATGCAAGTATTGATAAAATACGTCAATTATTTGAAAGTAAATATGAGTTATAAATTCACAAAAAAATCTCTCTTAAAATAATTTGCGTTCTGATGAATTACCTTTTATAAGATTAAGTACTCCTACAATTGTTTAAGTACTGAATACCGCATTCTTTGCCTAAAATGTTTAACATGTCGAGTGCTAAACACAAATATATGAAATATTGATCGAATTTTGATGTTCTATTCATTGGCATACTCATACGCAAAAAATAGTCCAAATGTAATGTTGTAATTTTACAGTCTTTTTTTCTTTACATGTAACTATATATATTATTTTTGTGATTTATGAGCCTTTATGCTATTATTAAAAATTTTGATTGGCCAACATTTTAGTTAAATCAATCACTAGCTTTGATTACAGTCATTTTTCTTTGTCTGTAAGATTAAAATAGGACTTCAGCAACGTGTTTACATACAATAATAGCGACACTCAACGTATTAACATCAAGACCAGATTTGGTTAGACATGATTCATCATCTCGAAAACTCTGATAGTGGCGTATTCCCATCTTTTAACAAAAAAAAGGCATACATTTTGCATCAGAGGAGAGAAACGCGATGGACGAACAAACTAAAAAAAAAAAAGAACAAAAATTCGATTTAGCATATAAGAAAACAAAATAAAGAAGCACGACAGATTGTTAACGACGCAAATACGGTACTCAACAGTATAACATTAATCTTACGAGGTAATAGCTCAAACATTTAAAAACAAAAACATACTCTCATCAACAGAGTTATATTACGATTGTAAAAATCGATGAATAATATATAATTCGGATAGACAGTCGTACCAGTGAAATGTTGGTCGAATAAGATCACCAAATTGATCGATTCGTGTGCAAAAGAGAAAGAGGAAAGAAAATTAAGATTGTTAACGCGACGGCGAAGTTAGTTAAATTGTTTATAATGTTCATAAACAATGTAAACAATATAAGAGTAAATATTTGCCAGTTACATAAAAATCGAAAATAATGCTAGAAATATCTATTCCTCTTCATTTTTTTGAGACACAAAAATGTTTGTGTTTATATCTCTTATAAAAGAACAATAATATTTTGTAAGATTTGCCTGGACATTTGCAATTACTTTTACAAATGCTGAAAAAAAAACATTTTGCTTTCGCCAATCAATTGACATCCAAATGGATAATTAATAAAGAATAAAAAATAATCTAATTAATATAAGACACGAAAATCATTCGTCATAAGTATATTATTCCGTACCGTTATATAATATAAACCTCGTTTGGAAATAACCATCTCAACAAGTGATTCTTACTTGACCGTTTAATAATCACATAAGTACGCGATTCGTTTTCACAAAATTGAATTAATTCTTCATATATTAGCGTCCTCTAAAAACGGACATAAAGTACTTGGCTTTGATTCTAATTCTGACCTAAACTGATAGTCTGCCATTGCAGCACTAAATTAGCGAGCGATCGATATTAGCAGCAGTGACAGATGATAATCGCGATCGCTGTCGCGCGCAAAGTGCTAGTAATAATACATATAAAAGTAATAGAAGTAGTAGTCATAATAGTAATAATAAATGCCAATGGTGGTGTCGCCATCATTGGCAGGAGCACTAATAAACATATAATAATACTAGTAATAAAATAATAATGACCACATAATAATAATAGTAGTAGAACAATAGCAATAATAAGAATGCTTATAATAATAGTAATCAAAATTAGAACAACAGGTATAACTAATAAAGATAAACATAGCAATAATAATAGCCATAATAAACGTAGCAACCTAACAACAGTGTCAACGCACGTGCTGAAGAACAAATGATGAAAATGACACGAACATAGAAGCGATCTTTCAATCGTTAAACGATATTTGTGACTAGGCTCTATTTGTATATACGCACAAGACTAATGTGTACGCGTGCTCGTTTTCTATTGTTCATTAATCGATTTAATCGATTAGTGTTAATCGTAGATCAGTGTTAACCATCCACGCATAGTTTAATTGTTGAAAAAAAAAATAACAAACTATTCCTTTTAAAATTTATAATATTCTACATAGAATTTTAAAATTATTACTTATATGCGAACCTGGCAATTATTTCTATTAAAAAAAGGTATTTTGAAGTTTTATCTGGCTTTTGCCAATTGATCTTGACGTTATAGTTTTAGATAGTTTAGATGTTATGATGTATAATTTCGAAAAATTTGCTTAATTCCAACTTAAATTGATTTAGAAGATAACAAAATAATTTTTTAATAGCATTTTTGTATAAACCATACAAAATATTCCTATATAATTGAATGCTCTATGTATTTTAAGTACATATGATGTAACAAGCAGCTGCTGATTTTGTCATTCATCGATTTACATCACATATGAGGCAATAATTGCAGGTATTCTATACGTAAATAGTTCTTATTCATGCGTAAATGCATAGACATTTAACACTGGCTTGGATTAGTCGTTAGTGTTGCGTAAGTACATCAATTAATTAAAGACACATCTTTGGTAATCCGTACGGAGCATCCGACATTTTTCACTACTCAAAGACAATCGCAAATGTTGGATAAAATTGTCCGTTTGCATACGTTTTACCTGTAATGACGCCGGTGCTCCGTTTATTTGGTCTGATGCATGTTAACGTTGCTGATGACAAAACAAGGCTGTGTACACTTGATCGTAAATGACAATTAATCGTAATGCGGAATGACAGAAATTATTCTGTTTTTTAAAGACATCTCGAAAAATTAGTATTGCATCTAAGCTGATATAAAAAATACGAATAATGATAAATTATTTTCTCATTCAACACTCAAATAAAAAATGACACTGATTATTCTACTAAAAATATTTCAAAAAAATGATAATGCAATTATATAACATTAGATAAATAACTGTTATTTATAAAAAAAAATTTTTTACAGTAATGATTACTGCCGTTCAATAATTGAGTGCACGCAAACTTGTTTTGCTCAATATAGACAAGACTATGCGAGAAAAAAAACAAATCGAAGGATATGTATCTCGTCGAAACTGAAAGTGTGGACTGCGACTATGAAAGGTGACAATAGTAGGAGAAATTTGCATAAGATTCTGTGGCTTCGATAATATAACGGGCAAATTCTAAGAAAAAAATTCTACTTGTCTTGAAATGTGAAAAATAGAATACATTAAGATAAGAATAGTTTTGTGACATTTAAAAACAAAAAAAATTAACAGACATACTTAAAAAGACAAATTTTGAATTTCTTTTTTTCTTTCAAATGTGTCTTATAAAGTAATTAAATATTTAGTATTTCGTGTACATCACTCTTTTAATATTAATCAGGATTCACTCAAGATTTAAAAATTATTTTTATAATTCAATATTATCCAAAATTTGTTACAAATTTTTTGAAGAATTAAAGTATTAAATGTAATAAATTTTGTTTATTTATGTGCTCTTTTTCAGCATAATCTATATAAGATCCAAATAAATAGAATAATAATTTTAAAGTATAAATTATATATGAGAAAAGAAATTTGTATAAATTCAGATTCTACAAAAATTCTTAATATGTACCACGATCAATTTTTAAATGTTTCACATTCTCATTAAAGTTAATCTTAAATTAACACCCATAAAGGCATTTACATTCAGATCGACTAGAGTACTTAAAATGACTTCTTATTAATCGCCAATCCTGTATGTGTATATATCCTTACACAATTTTTATTTGTTACGTTCGAATAAATTCGCACAGCTTTGTCGTGCAACCAATTTTCGCGATGTTTGTTCGGTAAAAAATATACTAATCGTTTTATCACGTGTGAGATTTTTCGGAAATATTCTATTCTAAATTTCATCAATTATATCTTATTTGTATTTAAAATCAATATGTATAATAAATCTATTTTAATCAAAGTTAATCTAATTGCAACGTAAATATGATACGTTTGTATTTTTTCGGTAAGTTATAACAAAAATTTGGATCATTTTAGAAAGATACAAAGATAAATCTTACGTAGAATATTTGTTCATGATCAACAGAACCTTTAAAAAATCGAATTGTTTTCCCGTGTATTTTTAAGAAGCAAATTCATAATCAATGTCAAGAATGAATTATCTTAAAATATTTTGCATAATGATGCATACCTATTCGAGTGAATCTTTTTCTTCTACGATTGTTTTGTAATTATTATAAATAATTCATTTTTCCATTCATATTCTGTGTACCGCTTTGATGAGAAAATTTTAGTTCGTTGAATCGATTTAGACAACCCGTCCGATCGATTCTTAAATTTTCGTGAAGATTAATCGCATAAAGTGTAAATTCATGATTTCGACGAAGAAGACAATGCAAGTGCGCAGTCGGGAAACTCGTTCGATATTAAAATTCATTAAAAATTTGTCGCATCTCATGTACTTGTCTATATTCGCATAGTGTCACTGATGGCGATATAGAATTGGATGCACGAATGTGTGACGCCTGATGTGTTTATTCCTGAGCGATCCGGCCCAGTTTTAGCTCGAGACCACGGTCCCCTGTACGATACAATCTTATCACAAAAGTCATTACTACAAAATGTCTCTTATATTTGTTTCTTCGCTATCTATCGGTTTTCTTTTTTTTTTTTTTGTTTAATTCTTTGTATCCGTTTCGTTTTTGGTATATTTGCACGATTTAAGCCTAAGAAATCGCACGCGCGTCGGTCCCGGCATGATCATTGTTCGTCCTTACGCGTTTCCCTTACCAGCCTCCGTCTCTCGTGCTTCTTCATACACATACATTTATCTCGTCTACACGCCCAATTTGCCGCGATACATACGCAACGTATGCGTATGCATATTTATGTATAAACAGGCGCTGCGAGGCGTTGACAGCGATCCCGATAGTAGAGTCGATAAAAATAGTTCTCAGTCGTTAATTCGATTTTTATGAACATGTATGTATAGCTATGTATATGTGTAGTTTTATGTATAAGAAAAATTTCTCGCACAGCTCCGTTCGCCGCACGTTCCTCGCTTGTCCTCTTTTGTCCCTCTTTCGCCGTGAAACGTAGAGCGTCGCCTACCGTTAGTCAACCACAAGAATCTTCTTCGCGCTCTCAAACACACGCACATACCATACACACGTACCATATATGGTATGTACATATATGCATAATATATATTTATATATATCTGTATATACACAGGAGGGGGAGGGAGGGAGGGGAGAGATTGGACAGACAGTTAACATAGCGCGTTAGCTTCGTTCGAGGAACCCAGGTCGGTCGTCGGTGCATCGTCCTCCTTTCCGTCCCACTTTCTCGGCCTTCTTCATCGTGCTCCTCTGTGCATTTCGTGCGCAACTTTCTCGGGCCTCGACTTTTCATTCGCCCCAGCATCGTGCAATTCTCCTGCATGGATCCGAGGATTCGTCTGGTGTGTTTTACATTGCGCAGCTGCGATCGGGAGGACGAGCGAAATCGTTCCGAGGATCGGCGAGGCAATTCTCCCCCCGGGCGCGAGGTGTAAACGATGTCGCGACTTCGTGGATAGAGGCGGTACGGGTCGCGCGAGAGGTCAAGGGGATGAGATGAAGAGATAGAGAAGAAGGTCTCGATAAGGCGAAGGATCTTACGGCGGAAGTGAGAGCGCGTGGGCGGGTGTTGTTCTTTGTACAGGCACCGACAGACACAGATAGACTGATCGAGAGACTGACCGGGGAATCGTGACTGATCGATCGACCGGTCGAGCAAGCGACCGATACCGATTTGACTGACTGAGACTGACATGGCACGGCGACTCCGATCGAGAGTACACGGTCACAACGTCACAGGCCACCTGCTGGCACACAAACAAACACACGGACAGGTTAGTCACCACCACACACCAGATATGAAGGTTCATCCCCGGGCAAACGCGCGCGGTGACGGCTCCTCCGAGGCCCCGCGAAGCCGCGCTACTGTGCCCAATTGTCTCTGCAGACTCGCATTTTCAAATAATAACAGATGAGAACACTCGTACGAATTTTTAATTTGTTTGGTCGTTATTATCTGTCACAAAAATGAACATGCGGTACGGTACGGTTAATCCCTTAACAGAAAAAGAGAACTTCACGGAAAAAATATGTTATCAAAAGTTACAATTTCGCTACGAGTATCTTTTACGCTGATGAAAAAAACAAGATAATAAAAATGACCAGGAGATATTGCTTTATCGAGTTATAATAACGCTACGGTGAAACAATATCTCGGAAGCTGCGTGTCCGATGAGAGAATTGCGCACACAAAGTACAGAATGACGAGCGTCAGAATGCATTAAAAAGTCAAACGAATTATTTGCGAGGCCTCCGAACCGATGACACCGTGCGTCGTGTACGCGGGGTACTTTGCCGAGTCGTCCTTTTCAAGCACGAGCAACGAGCGTCCACTTTAATTCAGCTTGACAGACAGTCACAAGGAAAAGATAAACAAAAAGTGTTCGACAGCGCATTTGTGAAAACTCGTTGCTAATGCAACGCAATTGAGTGAAGCTCGCCAATGGTTTCCAGGAATCAGATTAACAAATAAAATAGTCGTTCAGATTACACATAGTAATCTCCTATAGCAGTTTTATAGCCAAAAGCCCTTTGTTATTGTTTACTAATGAAATCGTGACGAAAGTGAAAATAATGAGTAAAACATTTTTTTTTTAATTCTTGAATGTAATATCATAATTTCTTACTTTAAATGGAAACAACTGGCTCACCCACCGCCTGCGACGATCGGTTGCATATCCCTTTCCCCCCTCCCCCCTACCCCCAAAAAATCACATGGCAATGTTAGTATTACTAACTAATAAAGCGTCGTAGCGTGATTAACCATAGAAAACTTAGTGATATTATTATCACGTGAGAACGTATCGAATTCTGTGCGTTTCGAACAATAAACGGAGGAAGTACACGCGGTATATAATAGCTGCTGACATAATTACAATGAGTGAGATAGATCTTTGTGTTTATCGCTCGTATCTGCCTGGTTCAATTGCCAGCTCAAACTACGGTGGTTATTGATAGATGAAGAAATTAAGAGATAGAAAGAGATAAATTATAAAAAAAAATTATAGAAAGAAAAAAAAACAGAAAGAGAGAGAGAGAGAGAGAGAGAGAGAGAGAGAGAGAGAGAGAGAAAAGTCAAATCGTCAAATGGTTACGAGGTACGGACTCGAACGCTGCGTGAAAATTCAAAGCGAACTAGTCTTACCCTCCTAGGGGAAAAGCTACGTTGTTAGTGAACTTCACGTACGTAATTTCACTTTGTGCAACAGTAAGTTAGCACAGAAAGCTTTACTGGCAGCCTTTGCAACGAAAATGTAGTTTGATTGCATCATCCGGGAACGTGCCGCCAGGCTTTGCACCTTCGAGATACGAAGAGACGAACGAATATTTTTCGAAAACCGTGCGATAAGTACGGGCGGATATTACGGGTGAATATTTGAAAGACCCCGTTGCGCATTTAGCGATGAACGTGGCTATTCGATTCCCAACGCGTGCGTATTATATTATGTGTGTGTTCTTTGTAACTAGATAAACTGAATCCAGAAGTGAATGAGCACGTTTAACGCTAAATGCGCGCCGCTAACATTCCTATATGGACATAATTTTAACCGGACACTGAACTTTAATCTACAAATCGAATTAAATTTGAACTCAAAAAGTCTTTATCCGTCCCGTATAAACGGAGAAATCTCTAGAACCGTCTAGAGTTATTTGTTTTGAAAGCCAAATATCGATTGTATTTTTTTGCGAAGGTAGAAATCGAATTAGAGATTCGAAATGAATAGATATATCACAATCACATCATGAAGCCTCTACATGCAAATTTCTTTCTCTTTTATGAAAGCGTAGTAAAGTCTTCGCATATCTCTTGCATGCAAAATCCCTTTTTTTTAACGAGAATATATAAACAATACTCAACATATATAACAAAGTTTCTTAAAATTCAACGCGAAGGCGCTTTCGACGTAAAAAAAAACAGCTTATTTAATTCCTAAAAGAATTGATTGCGCGTATTTATAATAATTCTTGATTAATTATATCTCAACGGATTCACTGAATCCGAATGAGTTTTTAGAAATACCGGTCATAGTCTCTGAAATCGATCATCACAGGCTATAAAAAATCAAGTGGTCTGAAATAATAATGAGCTAATACTGATTCGTTAATCCTGTATTCCGTCTCCTGTTAAAATAACGGAAATGGATTATCGAAAAAAAAAAGCAGGATTTTTCTATACTTAACTCTCCGGCACTGGAAGAGTTAACGGATGTATTATGATATATATATATATACGATCGCGACGTGGCACGGACGTGAACGGAACAGACAGATTGTTGGATTAAAAATGTACTGAATGTGTTCACACATGGGCGGACCGGCAGGTAGAAGAGAGAAGACAGTTCGGCGGGACAGTTCGCACAAGCGACACGTTAAAAGAAATAAATTACGTTCCTGCACCTCGGAAGAAAAGTCAGTCCGACGGAGACAAGAGAGTCTTCTGGATTATCACAGCCTCGTTTCGATAGGACGGCGAAGGTGTCGAGCGGCGACGTCTCCTCTTCGGCGTCCGAGAACGCTCGATCGTAGACCCGTTAACTCGCTAACCTTCGTGGAAAATACTGCTTGACTAGAAAGTATATCGTGGAATACGGCCACCACCTAATACTTTCGCTTTTGTCTACCTAGACCTATCGCTAATTTTCGCGAAATCCGCTGCGGAATAATCATCAACCATCGCGGTTGTTAATTATAAGTGCGCGAGCGTCGTCCAGACTAAGGACGCCGTCGGGCCAAGGTGTCCGAGTAGTCCTTGGTATCTACCTACGAACGTTCTGTGACGTCAGCTAGTACGGCTTGGAGGCGTCCTTGGACCGTTTCAGCTGGACCTTCAGTCGCTTCATGCCGATCTGGAAACCGTGCATCGTTTGGATCGCCGCTTGCGCACTCGACGCATTGTCATACGATACGAAACCTGAAAACAACATCGCAAAATGCAGAATACATGCGGATTCCATTCGTCCGTGCTGCGTCGAGTCACAAAATTTATCTGTACGTTCAAACACTCTTATCTATTATTCGTTACTCGACGTTAATTTCAACTTACCGAAGCATTTACTCATGTGCGTGTGCTTATCTATGAAAACTTTGGCGGATATGACGTTGCCGAAGGGCAAAAAGGTAGAGATGAGGTCTGTGTCGCTGAACTCCTGCGGCAGATGATAGATAAAAAGGTTGCAACCTTCGGGACCCTCGATCTGCTTGTCCGTGCTGGTGAACTTCGTCTTCTGCGCTGCCGCCGCCGCAGCGGCCGCAGCCGCCGTGAACGCGGGGAACCCTGAAATTCGAACATACTGTTGGTGTTGCTCGCGCTAAACCAAACTCAATCGCGGGAAATATTATACAATCCCGCATATTTTTCGAAGTGACATAAATCGCAAAGAAAATACCGAAAGCAATGTTCTAAATAATTTTGACTATAATCATCATAATCAGATTTTAATTGTAGATTAGCTATTTTTCAAAATTTGATTTACACCACTTCATTATGAACAGTTCCGGTTATCGATACAACTCTGTACATTGGCTTGGCACGTCCCAGCTTACAGAAACACTAAACAAGCTCTGATTTTCGAATCTATCCAATCACTTTGGTCTACTCTGAATATAATAAGTAAATAAGCACGTTATACGATCAATAAAATGAGAAATAAATATTCAATAATGTATAAAATATACACAGCATTATAAGAGAAGATGTAACTTTTTAAGCTCTCCAATATTTGCAACTGTGGCACTATAACACATTTCCACTTGGTCGATTTTCACGAGTGTATCTTGTGCGCTGGGGTACGTGGGATATTCCGATAGGCACATGCGAACCTATCGGTTGTTTTTCTTTCAAGCATTCATTTGGTTCACTTCCATATTCCGATACTTCCCAGCAGCTAATTTGCTTTAATCGCAAATTAATTGGCCAGTTTTAAAATCTCGCGTATTTGCATTGATTTTATATAATGTTCCACGGGGGGAAAAGTATAAAATTATATAACCCGAGCTGACGCTAAATGCATGATATCGAATGTGCGAAGATCAATATTAAACGCCACGAAAAACTGCCATTTTTTTTATTAAAAAAGATAATTACTATCTCTGATAATTAATCCAATTTTAATAATCATATTTCGTAGCGTCAGTCAAATTATTTTGAATATTGTATGACAGTTTACGTATCGTGGCGCACGAATTAATTCGAAAGTCAACCATATGAGCGACTTGACACTAAAACCTGGGACGATCCACAGAAATATATAATCAGGCAATCTACTTATTATTACTCACTATGCAATTCTTTCTTTTCCACGGTCACCGTCGTCTTTCCAATGAGAGCTTTAATGCGCACAGTTTACGTATTAGAAAGTAACCTTTTCAACACTGTTCACGCGGATGCAGAAAGGCAGTGTGGACTGCGTTTAACGATTTTCTGTGTACATCAAAAGTTGCTCGACAAGCCGAATAATTACCTGCATACTGCTGTAAGCTGGAATAGGCGTTGCTCAGCGAGTCCTGAAGTCCGTTTAACGGCGTCCCCGTCAAGGAATTGAGCGTGAGAGATGTTACAGGACTAAGACTGCCCCCGGTAGACCCTTAAAGACGAACACTACAGTTATTTATTTTACTGATTCCCAAGTATAAATTTCGATACCCAAGCCTAATTATTATTCTGAGGCATCTCTCACGTGCTGCGACATCGCAAGAACGTCAGTCGCTCCGAGTTTGTTATTACTATTAAAGGCAGGAAGCAACGTACTTATGCAATACGATATATTCATTCTATCAAATATTACTACTTGATATTTGTATAAGAAAATTTATTAAAAAAAGAAACGAGAGCAACTTTATTTAAAAAATGTGATATACTCCCTATGACTCTTTTTTCGTTGATTATATTCATTAAGTCCAACTTTGTATAGTTAAAAATTTTAAATTTTAGTTATAAATAAATTATATTTAAAATTAATGTAATAATGAAACTTATGATAACAATGTCATATCTTATCAAAATCAAATTATAATTAAATTGTTTCAATAGCAATGTGAAAATATGTCTTTAAAATTATTTTTAAAAGCAGGAAAAATATAAATTTGAAAAATGTATGAATGAATAAAATTACAAACGTTTCAGTGTGATACATATAAAATATTTCTCTTGACAGGAATTTAATTAGTATTTTAACAGTCCAAATTTTAGAGCATAAGAGCAATGTCATATGTTCCTCGATATTGAGATAGAAATTCGTTATATAACGAGATATTAATGATGATTTTAAAATAATTTAAAAGTATAATACACTTTCATGCACGATAATTTATATGGTAAAAAATCACGCGCCAATACCCGGGTTAATTGCAATAAGCGTTTTATGAAAAAATCCTACTTTTCTTTTTCATTATGCACAGACATTGTTGCCGATTAAATTCTGATTATGGAAAATCGTGCATCTATTAATTGCGATAAGCGTTTGTGCAAGAATCGTATATTCCCCCAATACATCTCAAATATACACACACAATAATTTAGATCTCATATACGTTTTGTTAAAACAATTAACGACTGATGGAGAATAAAAATCTGTACATTCCTAAAAGCACCGACGAGGTCTCGCCAATTAATGCATTAATTCGATATGTGAAAATTTTTACAACAATTCGATGTGCAGCACCAATCAGTTACTAATTGGCTCGGCCATTCATATTCGTGGAAATATATGTATATATATATATATATATATATATATTTATTTATTTATTTACAGAGTGTCATAGAACTATCGTGCACAACTTTTCAGCTTACAAAATTCATGATTCAACGTTCAATACAATTTCCCACCGCGATTTTGAACGCTATTATCTTTACCATATTTAACGTTTTTAATATTTTTCATAAAATATCTTTGTGACTTATATTTGAATTAAAATTAAAACCAAAATCCATGATCGAAAAATAAGATTTCACTATTTTTTTTCATTTGCAAGAATTTTAATCCTAAAAAATCAATACTTTTCAATTATTTGAATCTATTTCAATGTTACAAATAAACGCACACGGGACACCCCATACATTTGGGTTTTTATAACTGATAAAGAGCGCACTATGATATGTATAAAACTCAAAATACAGTATTGATTGAAGCAGCAGAGACCTGTACAATTAATGAAATCTACAGCCAACAATAATTATCAATATTGCATTACAATATATAAAAGACAATAATAAAAAATATACAAATGTAATAGAGAGGAAAAATGATGAGAAAGGAATTCGAAAGGAAGATACATAATGTTGCGATATACGATAAAGAATCAACCAAACAATTTCTCTTCCTACGAATATCTCACCTGTATTTCCTGTTTTTCCCAGAAGAGCAGCTACGCACGAAAAAAAAAATACGTTAAAATTGTGAAGTACGTTCACATAAAAGAAAACAAAGAAACGTAAAATATGTGATTGTAATATAATTCGTTATATTATAATATGTTCAGTACGGTATAAAAAAAAAAAAATAAAATATTTCTACCTGCAGCTTAAGATTGTTGTATACAAATTTTCATAACAGCATAAATACAAACTTTATAATTAAACAGGAAATATAATTTTTGTGGAAAATTATTAGAATATGCTCTTATGTAAATTTCTATACAATATTTATATATAATATTACTCCGTATT
Source organism: Wasmannia auropunctata (assembly GCF_000956235.1). Taxonomy (NCBI): domain Eukaryota; kingdom Metazoa; phylum Arthropoda; class Insecta; order Hymenoptera; family Formicidae; genus Wasmannia; species Wasmannia auropunctata. The sequence goes on along the minus strand of NW_012027153.1, from coordinate 1,621,268 downwards.
CTAATTATTTCATAATTGTAAACGTTTCATTCAATTTTATTTAATAAATTTTCAAAATTAAAAATGTTATAAGTATTTAAGATTTTATGGAGATATTGATGGGATTTTATAGAGAAAGAAAACATTAGTAAGAAATAGGTAAGAAATCGTTAATAAATTTTTGATAGATAAAATTGATAATCGTGTCATTAAAAATATGTAGATAGATTCAATTTTTAATATTTGAAAAATTTTTTTATATATCTAATTTCTTATCGCAATTAGCTATTAATTGTAATTTTATTGAAATAATTGTTTCGGTATCTTGAACTCGGAATAATCCTTTAATTACGTTGTAATCATACAAGAGTTTACGCCCGCCATGAAAATTGGTATGTAGATAGAAACAGAGAATATGAGGAAATTCGAGAGGGTGCGGGGGAAGGGAAGGGAAAGTGTAAGCACGTGCACACACGCACACGTGCACGTACACTATTAAATAAGCGAAATGGGGGAAATCAGACCATCAACAGGATTAGGGCCCCTTTTGCATGATCGAAATTAATTTAGTAATTGTTAATACTGTACCAGGCAATACGACACGTACATAGCGACATACCTGCTGTCGAATTCGCCAGGCCGCTTAATGCTGAAACACAAAACACGTTCGCGATATTAGCAAAAGCAGGGGTCGGTATGTACCTACAGTATAATCAGGTGAAACAAAGCTTTGACGGAATTTTCCCAGACATGCCGCCGGTATTATATTTTTAATTGCCACTAAACAATTTGTAAAGTCAACAGTTTTAATGTATCAAATTAATACGATGAATCAAGTGTCAGGCGAGGCAGTAACGTCTGCAAAAAATATTTGCTTTGGCTGTCGTGTTTGCTAACATAATTATATAAGTAAATTATCTAAATATTTCATTGAATATAAAATAATAATTAAATAAGTAGCCATTTTATAAAAACAATTTTGTGAATGTATGCATAATAATTGCAATATTATGGTAAAATGAACTAATTAAATACCCAGAGGGGATTTTTTTTATTAATTAAAAAGTATTACAGACGATTCATTTTAACTATAGCTGAGATATAGTTCTATAGATGAGTATATAGTTGAGAGTATAAAATAAATTACTGAAATAAATGCAAGTAAATTCTTATTATATCATATTTCTGATCTCTTATTTTGCAATTTTCAGATTTACTATTTCTGTTCAATGTCGACTGGATTGTTATAATCGTTTGAAAAACTCGTTCCTGTGTTAATACTGTTTATACTACTTGCGTAACTCTTTAGATGTGACAAACGCAATGAAGCAACCTGCATACTTGACTTACTTTCCTGTTGACTTTACATAAATCAAAGAAGAGGTATCGTGCATGAAAATAAAAAAGGTTTCGTCGATTCCGGTGAAAGGCGGTTAATTACGCAATTAACTACGGAAACGTACATCTTACCTGACTTTATGCATTTACATAGATTAATATACACACAAATACGATGGAGGTACGGATTACTAAAAATTTCATTTTATACTTCTTTGGTATAATAATCTACAAATATAAACAGTAAATTTCAGACGACAATCAGAATATGATAATGATTAATAAGTTATTCATATTGAAATGACAATTTTAATATAAAAAGATAATTCACAAAACTATTCTGCCAGTAATTTTGTCGAAATAAATTTTTGACCAAATGAATTTTGTCATATTAAAATATTAATTGCAATATCGTTTAATTAATTAATTTAACTTGGGTATTCAATAGATATTATTTCGAAATTCTCTATTTTTTAAAACAGAACACGACTTGTAAATGTAAATGTGAAATTAAAATTATATGTTCGTTCGCAGAACATTTTTTTTCTCTTGATTGACTTCTAGAATATATTATTTACAACTGCGCAATATATTCTGAAACACCTTACTACCATCGTACATATAATTACGATTAAAGGCTGTTAATACAGTTTACAGAAGATACATATAGATATATATAGACACGCTGTCGCATTATTGCTACCATTGTAATCGCGGCACGATTTCGACCGCTTTACCATGCATACCTACAAAAGCGTGGACAGTTCCACCCGTTCGGCTCGAACTTTAACAACGCATGCAATCATTAAACTCCGACTGCGTTCAAGCGGATTTACCGTCTACCGCGAGTAACATACGTGACGCATAAGCATACAGGTGTTTTGTATGTACAATTGGTATAGGAGGACACAATATAACGTGGTCCGAAGTTATGCAAATAATTCGAAGCGCCGGACAGTTCCGCGCGGAACCTACAGCTGCAGATTAATGCTTACGATAATGTTCTCTGATTATGCGTCTCGCAAAATATTCTCTACTCACTGTTTGGCGACACCTGGAGATTGCCGTTTCCGCCGGTCATAGCTGCCAGAGTGACGAGGTTCTGCATACTCATTGGCGACACACCCGCATTTGCTGTAACATAATGCGTCGAAATTTATTGTAGAAAACCTCAATGTGCACTAGATTTATATACCATGATGATGAATATATAGCGTATCATTTAATGATTGGAGAAAAAAAGCTTAAGTAAAATTTTAATTTAATCTGCAATAATTTAAGCGGTACATAAAACAGCTTTAATTCTAATTCTAACGACATTTATGGCGATACGAAAGATATTAACATTTTAAGTAATGTTAAATTAAGAATCTTGAATGTCTACATTTGATTTAATTCAAGTTCTCTCTCTTCATTGCATATTGAAAGTAGGTTACATGTCATTCTATGTTCAGTTTGTGTCCATGTGAACTCGTTGCGTGACACTGAAACGTCATTGAATGACCGTACGTTCCGCAGCAATAAATGGTAAACATATGTGTCGGAGTAAAGTTAATGATAGACTCATTAGAGACATGTATATCATCATCCTGATATCCTGATCCCATTAAACGTAGAATTTTATTATTGCCTAGTAAGCTTGTGCAGGATTCGTTATAACTTTCGAAAAGATACGACCCATGGGACGCGATCGTATACGCGATGGAAGTTGGAGAATGTAAGCGCGAAATAATATAATTTATTCTGACACCGATATGACTGCGCGGACGAGTAATTTTAGCGAAGAAACGGATAAAATCTCATTTTGCGCCAGCCAAAGCGAATCGATCATATTCTATGATACTTTACATCGGAATGATGGTGCGGAATCGACATATTTTTCAGCAGAAAACGGACCGTTTCCCGAGAGAAATTATATATTTAAATTTACCCGCGCATCCCTCAAGATTTACGTTTTTAACTTGTTCGCGAAAATAAGTCTTCTATAAGTGCTGGAACACTGAGTATAGAGTGGGGTCAAAAGGTGACGCGACAAAGTTAAACTTGCACATTTAAAACAGATGAGTTGAAAAGATTGTATATGTCAGAGTTACACTAATATTAGAAATGTGAAAGAATTGACGTAATATATGATAAATGTAAATGCACTGACGGCTGGATATATTTTAAGCGTATCATATAATACGAAAATCCCTGTCATTAATCAGAAAAATTCAAATTTGTATAAAATATACGAGTGAAAAGTAGTAACAAAAAGTAAAACCAATAACAAAAAGAACAAATATTATCAATTTTCTTAATATTGAAATATAATGTTTCTCAGAATTTTCTTGCAATCTTAAATTAAAAATTTAAAAAGTAATAGAATATGTTAACTTGTTATTATACATTATACACAAACTGATACGAAATATACTCACATGTTATACTCGTACATGTTATACACGAACTGATTTAAGGGGTTACACCTTGAGCGCCTAAAAATCATAGGTAACTTTGGGAATTTTTTTTAGGAAAACAATAAAAGTAATACAAAATTCGTTTTAAGGCTTTAATAATACATGTCTTTAGAAGTAAAAAATATTTTTTTCATTTATTTTTTAATAAAATGACGACGCTGAAGCCATTTTATTAAACGTCGTTTTTGTAACCACTGTCAAATCGGCGTTGCGGGGATCTGTCATTCGATTAAACCTGGAGCAATAAACTAAAATTTTTTAAAAACTATATAATATGTACTACAGAAGTACATACGGATATTTTAAAATATAGATTTTTATAAAAATTGCGAGCATTTGAAAAAAAATGTCATTTTACGGCCAAAAAAATTTTGTCAAGAAATGTTAAATAAAAAAAAATAATTAACATATTCGAAATAATCCGTATGTACTTCTGTAGTGCATATTATATAGTTTTTAAAAAATTTTGGTTTTTTGTTCCAGGTTTAATCGAATGGTAGATCCCCGCAACGCCGATTTGACAAAACGACGTTTAGTAAATTGACTTCAGGGTCGCTATTTTGTTAAAAAAATAAATAAAAAAAATAT
>NW_012027153.1:1605340-1616884 GCF_000956235.1 Wasmannia auropunctata | reverse complement strand
ATTGATTTTTAGGCGGTCAAGGTGGTGTAACCCCTTAAAACATATGACAATTATTTATCGATTTCAATGTTTATAAGTATAAATTTTATTTATACATACACTTAATCTGTCTTCACATATAATTGAATAAAAGTTGTTAACGATCATTGAAAGAATGCTAATGGATAACAGATGCACGAATATATATTATAGAATTCTTTCCCACTAATTTATATGACAATTAACATCGTCGTATTCAGAATGTTAAATCTCGTTTCAAGAGACTAAATTTTCTACTAATTTTACTTAAATCATCATCGAAAGATGAAAATGATATAAACGAAAATAAAAGAGTAATAATCGACACTAACCATACTCACCAGCGGTGTTACTCAGGGACGCGAGGGTGGCTAAACTTTGCAGATTCGCGGGGTTGATTTCTGCTGTAGGAGTAGGCACAGCGGGGGGTGCTGCGTGCGCAGGTGTTGCCGCACCAAGGCCGAGGTGTTGTTGCAACAGTAACTGATGTTGTACATTCGACAGCGCATTCGCCGCTCCCGCATTCGCGGCGACCGGCGTCGCGGCGCTCGTCGTCGCCTGCAACTGTTGCAGAAGCTGCAACGAAGCGGGCGCCAAGGTATGCGCATCGTTCTATAAACACAAACGTGAATTTCATCAATCACGATCGCTGTTATATCTCATAAATTCATCGTAATGTATCCATTTCGAAATTTCTGAATTAAAAATTATCGGTGAATGCCCGGTCTTGAAATTCCGCTCAAAGTCGTTAAATCATTTAAATAATTGATATTTTTTAATAATAAATTCTTATTTCTAGAATTTAATAAGTACCTCTTTAATCAAGCTTTTCATCAAATTTCCGCTAAGGATCGACCGCAAATTTGCCAAAGGATACGCTCGTAAAGCTTTATGCAAATCTCATGAAACGTTCAATAGAAACAAAGCGCTTTAGCGTAGGTAGCCGCTGTACGCGTTCGAAGAATACGGATCATGTTCTTCAAAACGTCTGAGTTCTTTTTTTTTAAATATATTTTGCATAACAAAATTGAGATTGCTATGTAGAAAGAGTCACAAAGGATAGATAATGCATGCGAATGTAAGGCGCTCAAACGATAGAACCATGAAGAGTTCTCGTTCTCGATGCAAATGGAATCTTTGATATCGGCCAAAGAGCTTTTATTATAAAATATTAAGTACACGTACGGCTAGGTAATGCGGTGTGATGTTGACTCCCGCGATATTCCAGAGATTCGACTGGAGTTGCTGCATCCTCTTCTGGTCCTTTTCCTTTTGCGTGTCGGCGAATTTTACGACTAATGGCGACGAACAGCCCTGAAAATTGCATAAAGCATTAATGCCGCATGAAATCGTAAAATCGTGAAATGTAGACACAAATGTTGATTAGTGTCGCGAATTTAAGATCCGAAGCAAAAGGACAAGGAAAAATATAATGCATACAGTAACAAATGTTCAAAATATCAAATTATTTAATAGATTATCATGATTATCATTTCTCAAATGTTAAATTTTCTTTCAATGATATATACCTATCACATATCCATAAGGAAAGAAAATTTTCGAATTTTGTTATTAATTCAATCATAAGAGAGAATTATGAGATTTATGAGAATAAATCTTGCCATGTCACAATAATTAAATATTTCAAAGCTCCAATAACTGATGTGATCGATAAATATGATTTGAAAAAAAACGGAGAGAAAAATAATTATTTTTCCTTATTTACTGTCTGTTTAAATTTTAAGAAATATTCGTATTTCAAAATTGTGCCAATATTTTAGCAATAATATCTTGCTTTCTGTCTATCCAAATTCTTGCAAAAGTTTCTGCTGCAATTCGACATTGCTCTCGTTAGCTCAGAACCGTATTTCGTACCGGGCGGCGTTTTACACCTGAATATCCGGCGGGGTACATTATTGGTTCAAGTCCAAGTTCAACATTGGCGTGAGAACGGGTTTGCCGGCGATCGAGTATTACATTGGTGGAAAGAGAAACTCATTCGACGGGACGCGAGACGATATACACACGAATCGCGAGGTCGATGCACCATGTACAATGCGCCTGCAATTGGAGACGCGAAATCGGCGTGCCGGTTGCGCCGGTAGTGACGAATGAGCAAGTTCGAAGAACCTGCAGCCGGAAATATTCGTGATATTAAAGTGGAATTGCCTTCGTGCCCGTATGCCTTGGCACAACTCGCTTTTACCATTCGAAATAGTACACTACATAGGCGTACCGACGCCAAATATATCTCGTCAAGTGATTAATGAAGAGCTGTTAGGTATTTAAATGGGTCTTATATTAATGATACAAAATTGTATTTTTAACAACGTGCGAGGTTGCATGAAAAGAAAGAACTTAATATTAATTAGACACTTAAATATCTAAAAAGGAAAAATTTATCATTTACTATAGAATTAAGAAAAAACTTTATATATTATGTAGCGTAAAAAATTCACAGAAAAAATATGTTAACATACTTGTGTCGAATTGTGTGAATCAAATAACGTAGTGAAAATCAAATTATACATTATTTTAAAAAGTATTAATTAGACTTAGAAAATATTTTTAAATTTTTTGTAAAATCACAAGCCAAATGCATAATCTATTATTTTCTTGTCAAAATTTTGTAGAGACTATAGCAAAAGATATCCTTCTTACCTGTTCATTTAATCATTATATTTTTTAATACATAAATCGATAGCGATACGTAATTCGTTTTATATTCTCAATTGATGCTGAATGGATATTCGGTAATTTACTTATCCATACCAATTCTAGCATTGGCTAACGCTTAGTAGTAAGAAGTACAGGGGAACGAGAGAAAGATGAAGAAGTCTTGGCGAGCTTTGAATCGCCAAGGTGTCGACCAGTTCGGTCGCCTTTACTCTCTCGCTCGGTTTTAGTTACCCCGAGTTAAATCTGTATATTTCACCGAGGTGACTAGTTCGGATTGTAGATGCACACGGATGTTTCGTCGAGTGACAGTGGCATCGGGCCAATACATCCGACGACTCGGTTGAATTGCCACGAAAAGAAACGATCCACGAAGACTTTGTACGCGACCCGCTTTGTGCCGTCATCTGCTAGTCTTCACGACACTGTTTTCTCCGCTTAAAAAGATCGGAGTCCTCGCGACCCAGTTCTTTCTTGCGAGTATAAATATGAGAGCAGATTGCATGTCCTCATTGCGAATGCTCATTATTTCCACAAGCAACTGACTTTTCATTATTATCTTTTAGTTAACTGTAGAAAACGTAGGTGCAAAAAAGTTAATGATGAAAGGATGAAAGACACGATATTATCATTGAATGATAAATTAATGAACGGTACGTGATTAAAGAAATAAATAAATGAATAAAACATGTTATATTCTTATAAGAGTTGCATTATCCATGTACGAGAAGTTACCAATTGTATTCTTAATTTATTATAAAAGAGAGAACATCAGATGACGTTATTGCGATTATTAATTGAGATATTGTAGTAAAGCTGCTAAAGTTGTAGTTAACTATTAATAGTTTGAACACTAGTTACCGTGCTGTATGCGCAAAACTTTCGATTTTAGGAATTCTTAATATCGATTTTCAAGATTGACAACTTTAATACTTTGACAGATTTTAAATTACATCAATTATATAAAAAGCCATAATTTTTTATTCATTAAAATTAGGAACATTAATTAGGTACTTGAAGAATTAACAGCGCCAATCACTTTAAGACTGATAACTACTGTTAAATTTTTATTTAACAGTAGTTATCAGTGTTTAATTTTAATTTTCAAATTTATAAAATCGGATCCCAAACGTTGTGAACATTGTATAAAGTGTTTATACTTCATCGTTTAAAATTGTACTCACCTCCATTGTCTGGGAATGATGCAGAGCTTTGATGGCATTGATCGCGTACTGCTTACTAGCGAAGGTAACGAAGGCACAGGCTTTACTTTTCCCAGTACTGTCCCTCAGTACCGAGCATTCCTCGATCATTCCGTAATTGCTAAACATGTTCCTAACGTCGTTTTCCGTGAATTTTTTCGATAGCATGCCAACGAACAGCTTACGCTCTGTAATAATAAAGCATATATAACTTCCATTAGCAATCGTTTGTGTGCTGTCGCATTATTATATGAAAAATGAACATACGTATTTCGCTGGCAACACATACGCGATCTTAATAACTCAATAATAGCACCGGAAGACAATTGTCTTAGCGATGATATGTGATTATTCATCCTCGCGTATGATCATATAATTAGTCAATGAGAAATGTGTCTGGCTGAGTAATCGTGCAAACGATCAACATAGCTATAGTCAATTGTCATTAGCAAGAACGTGTAATGCTATTATTGGAGAATTGCGTAGTGGATAAATTAAGTGCATTAGTCATTCTTATTGCATTTCCTATAACTAGATATTTCAATTTAATTCCTATTTTATGGCTGTATTTTTGTTCTGAATTTTCGAAGACGACTCAAACGAGACGTAAACGAGATCTCTTCTATTTCTTCTCTCTTTTTCTTAAGTTTATGATGTTTAAGACAGTCGAGATTATTATTGATTATCTCACAAGTAGCGCTCGGCACTTTACGTATGCCATTATGATAATAGAGTTTATATAACATCAAAAGAATTGGAATTATTAAAGATGAAAAAAATTCTTCTATAAGCGTTACGTAAAACTAACTATTTTCCTATTCTTTATTTTCCAAGTTCTAGTTATCTGAACTTGTCAGCGAACTCATTAAAACTTTTATAAATGGCATTCATGATCGACTATCATTCATGACATATTCTATGAATGAAGGATTAATATTCTGCAGATTAAAAAAAGGTTAACAATTGCCATCTAATATTCTCGGTTGCAAGTAGCAGCATCGATTAATTAAAAAAAAAGAACCGAGTGTTTTGTACGATGTGACGTCGTTCTTAAACTTTGACTCACGTCGTCTCGAGCCGAGGTCGCGAGTGACATCATGATTTCCCATCTCGCCCACCGTTTAATAAGCGTTTACGGATAATGCCTACGGTGGCTAGCTATGGGCCATTTGACGACGGCACCGGACTACTGGAAGAGGCGACCTGGTCAATATTTGTTTAGGACCGGGAGAAAAGCTTCGCCCAGAGAAAAGCCGCTTATGTAAATTCGGCATCGCGGGGGATAGGCTAGGCAAAATACTCGAATATATCTCTCGAGTCTATCCTCGTTTCTCCCTCATCCCTGCCACGTGTATTCAATTCTCCTGTGGATCTTCTTCGCGGTGTTAATGTTACCGCGCTTATCTTCGCGAGATGCCTGGCGCGCATTAAGAAACTCGAAATAACAAAATTCTGCATTGAAATTACGTGTTGCGATGCAAGTTATAGTTTTATACAAATTCAGATGAGATGCGGGATACAAATTTCTTTTATCTTGTTACTAGAGAGTTTGATTCTCAAAATTCTAAGTAATGAAGCTGTATGATTAATTTAATTGATACAACAGTTCTGCGTATACGGGAATAAGCTTGGCATTTACCGTGCATTGATTAAATCCATGTGATAGTTAAATTTCATTATATTGCGCCATAATCTGTAACATACATGAATATTTTTCTTGCAACAAAGGTTAAGCCTGGATTTGTATCATCAGTTCTGAGTATTCACTTTTGCATAAATGCTGCGAGTATTAGATATGCAACGGTGGCTCGCGTCATATTAATTAATATTTCAGTGCCCTAATAATGCGGACTAATGTATTAATATTAATATCGAACTATGCAAATTCGCCGACCAACAAGAGGGCTAAACATGACGAACATTAATATGAAAATTGTGGCTCGCTGTCAAATGTTGCAATCCAATTCGCGCGATATCAAAGGAACACGATGCTACGTTTCAAGCTATGCGCAGCCATACCAGAGCGAATTGAAATCGAGCATACATCGATTTATGGTGCGCGCAATGTATCCGTAGAAGTTGATATCGAATTCATACGGTACGATTGCGTATGATCGTATTTCCGGAAATCACCAATACGCTTTATGTGCAAATAATTACGGCCCATAATGCTGCTAAATAATGCCATGACTGCATTTTGTAATGCTTACTGTACAATAAAATAAAAGAGGTATTAATGATATAAAATATACAGCTTTGAAATTCGCTATTATATTTAGACAACAATAATAATAATTTATTTTTATAATAAGATCTCATACTAATAAATTATATAATATATTAATAATATAAAATAAGTTGTTTTGGTGAAATTCGTTATTACATTTAGGCAATAATAATAATAATAATAATAATTTATTTTATGACAAATTCTTGTATTAATAAAAATTATAACGTTAACTTCACATGCCAATTATTTACGATTATTTTGATGTTATTTTGTAGCAGTGATACTGACACAGAGATAACAGTTTTTGAGCAATTGTAAATTTCAAAGCGAAGCCCTTTGCTTGAAAAATTTGACTCCTGCTTTAATTCAACCCATCCGGATTCCGGATAAAAACTTCCCTGTGACAATGATCCTCTTTGCGTTTAACGAGTCGTATTTAAGGGGTTGTGTCTGACCGAAACGTCCGAAAAATAACAACAAAAAAAATATATATATTAGGACCCGAGAATCAAGGGAGTTCACCCAGAGATCCATGCCGCGTGGAAGGGCAGGAAGGATGAGAAGAGCGCTGGATATATCCGTCCAGACCATGGCAAACTCGTCCGCAGTTAACGATTTAATTAATTTCGCAGCCCCTAGCGACCGGATACCCGCGGTTGCCAACGACGGATCGGATTTCCCGCGGAAATCGAATGAAAATTTTAAGCCCTTTCCCTTCGCGGGGAAAATACGGTGTAAAAAGGCAGCCGGCTGGGGGCAGAAGACAAATTCTCCTCCCCTCCCCCCCTCCCCACGTCCCTCCTGCGTTCCAGCGAAACTGCGGCTTTCGCGGAATGTTTATTAAATACCGAAGGTGCTGGTTTATGCCCTTCCCTTTTCCTTCTAAACGGACCGAAATTTTCCTCCCGTTGCGACCAAGAGGGGCGGATATTATCCGCGTGCGAAGGTCAGCGTATCGAGTATTTCGAGATCGATCCAAGGGTGCAGTCGTGGTCAGACAGTAAATAAAGAGAGCGGAACCGAACTGCTATCTTGGAATCGTCAATTTAAATCACATATAAAAATGAAATACGTGTGATTGACGGGAAAGATAAAATCATACAAATTATTGAAATATGAGTGTAGGATAGAAGTTTGGACAGTTGAAGTTGGTCCCCTCTCCCCACTATTGAAAATCCATTAACGACCACTACCACTCGATTGGTGATCGTTTGGTAGTCCATTCCCAATGATTGGTAGTCAAAGTTGTAAATAATAATATGAAAAGAGACATACGCGCGTTAAAGTTAGCCCCTTCTTTCGTAAAGTATGGCTTTCCCCTGCGTAAGTATTCATAACTGTAAGCATTCGTCATATTTTGCAAAAGGAGGGGCTAACTTCACGCGCGTATGTCTTTTTTTCATGTTATTATTTATAACTTTACCTATCATCGAGAATGGACTACCATATACTACCAAACGACATATACTCAATCGAGTGGTAAGTAATGATCGTTAGTGGATTTTCAGTAGTGGAGGGGAGAGGCAACTTCACAGAATTAGTTTGGACAGCTGGTAAAAAAAATACGAAGAAAACGAGAAATGAAAGAAGATACTTATAAAGTTAATTGTTTCGCTAAAATTGAAATGATCTGAAATCAATTAATTTCGTAATTTCGTATTTTTAAATGTTAATAAGTTATAGCCAATTTTTATATAATGAAAACACGAAATAGGCACTACCTATTCTTTAGATTTTGAATTTTTTTCACATTTAATCGCGTCAGAGAGAATCTGTTTTCAAATGTATCAGCAACTTTACGTCTTGGAGAAAAAGTCAGTTTATTAATTATATCAAAATTCTGAAAATAGGGTACTAATTTCATAAGAGCTCCGTATATACGCTACATATATACAAAATATTCGTACAAGACTATATATATATATATGTATATATATATAATATATGTATATGTATAGCAGTGTATATGCACATATATTTCTAATTCTGGCTAATGCTTCTCCTACTGTGTCATCAGGATAATGTCGAGCTTATTGTAATCACATTTGGACGTGAGGCTATTAACGTGGGGATAAAATAAGAGCGCGATACGGAGGCACTGGTCTCAGTAACTGCATTTGTAATGTAATTCACGTGCAAACTAGATACGACCCAGCGTTGGATCATGCAGTCGGATATGAGATGCAGATCGCGCCTGCCGGAATGTTTGCATCGCACCGAATATTCCGTTAGGATGTCTGCGGCACGTCGTCGCGTACGTGCATCAAAGTATTGCGCATAGTCTATCGATCGAGCTTTATAAGATCTCTGTATAACAAACGTACGACAATACAAAAGTCATTAAATATTGCAAGTACCATGCAGCTTCACTATTTGTACAGAATAATCTTATAAGTATTGAGTAAGATAGACGTAATTTACAATATATTTATGTGATAAAAAAATCGCTGTATTGATAGAGAAATGACACAAGTAATATCAATATTTTTATGATAATGAAAGCTGTCCTAAAGTCTTTAAGATCAATTTTCTTTCATTATCTCAAACATTATCTCTAATTTTTTACTTGTTTCACTTTAAATTATATCTTCCTTATCAAAGAGCATTAGAGAATCACTGAATATTGCTATCGCTAGCCTCACATGGCAAAAAGTTCGTTTACATTCCGTGAAATTAGTCAGTATTAATGATAATTTACACTTTCCTCCCATCCGCGAGGAAGCGTTTATTCGATACAAACAGGTGTCTGACTTCCACAAACGAAATGCTTGTGGCCAGCCGGTGGCCAATGCGGTCGTTTGTGTTCGATTCGATCTCCTTCTATGCATCTCACGGGCCCATTCACAACTTGTGCAATTAAATCGCAGCCTGCGAAACGTGATAAGTTTTCCAACGAATTTCCTAGCCAGGCATTTCAAATCGATCGTGCTCGGATATGCAACCGGCAACCTTTCCTTACGCCGTTCTTTACTCGATTTCGCCTTTTTCGCGGCACGATGCGCCGAAGCGCGAGACGTTGCGAATGAACCAACGCTCTTACAGGAAAAAAAAAGACCAACGTGAGATTAGGATCGTGCATGCAAATGCGAACAAGCGAGGAAGCACCGGAATTTCTCTGAGAGGCGTTTCCATGTGCCTTTCCCGAGATGCGGCAGAAGAACGAGTCGCTGCACGATACATATCGCCGGAAGCGCATCATGCTCTTTGATTTCCGCCAGAGCTCGTCCTCTAAGACTAACGCTTTATTTGTCGAAGATCCTGAATTATTACATAAAACTTCAAAATTAAGTATGTTGCAAAAGTGCACGGAAAGAATGATTTTCCTGGATTCAGATCTGAAAATAATTTTATTATACAACCAAAATAATTTTGTTGGAAAGTTAAAAATGCTTATCATTTTTGACTTTCCAACAAAATTATTTTGATGATTGAACAAGAATTATTTTCAGATCTGTATTTAGCACAATTTTTAGACCTTCCAACAAAATCATTCTTTTCGTGTGACAATGATGTCGTCAAGTAATTCTTAACTGTTCGAGAAGAATTATTTTCAATTTTGGAAAAGAATTGCACAATCAAATATGATTTAATCGTATCTGATGCGTGCACTAGATATACATAAAATTATCTAATGTATAGATAAAAGTAAATAGATTCTAGAATATATGAAAAACTTAGCCATATATGTTCCGAGATTAAAACTCGAAAGTCGATGAATTTGTATTTTCCGTTTTTCAATTATAAATCGAAAATTGTAATAGTTTATATTAGCCGAGCAAAAATTTGAAATGCGCGAAATAAATTTAAGGTGAAGCACTGAAAATAAAAAATTTAATCGTCAGGATATCGTTAAAAAATTCTCATTATCTCCGGACAGACAATTTAAATTCGAAACATTCACTTTAAAGCTTGCTCGAATATCTGCAAAACGTATCTCGAGATTATCTCTTATGGTGACTTTTTACGGCTGTACCTAAAGCTATTCGGTGGAAGGGAAAGTTTGCAAAACCTGAGTTTTAATTAAAAACATTTTTCTCGAGTAGCATAATCGTTTGCCGCTCTATGAATACTGATTATTAATAATCATTAAAACTGGCCTCTTGCCACCGAGTAAGGAAGATTAGATTTGTCTCATTGCTGGTTTCGCTGTAGCACATAGTCTCGCCAGGAATATTCTTGCCCTCTTAGCGGCTTTTAGGCCACGCGTTTCTTTTAAGAAGCGAGAATCGACTGCGTTAATTCAATTGCCAGGTTCGCATATGCCAGGGTGCATGCACTGCTTTCTATCCATAGACTGATCTACGGAATTAGCTATTTATGAAATTAGTCAGTTATCTGCGAGTCATTAGCTATGAAGATAAATATCTAGAGAAAGGAAATTTTCTAAATAAATCTAGAGTTTTTAGATAGAATAAAAAAAGCAAGGACCTGTGGATTAAAATGCTGCTAAATTATGATTAGGTCCAAAAATAAATGATTAAATCGGGAATTGAAAGAAATTCACACATCTCGAAGCCAATCTGGCAACCGATGTGCCGACAGGTGTATCCACCTTGCGTTTGGTCACAATTATGCGGTCATTAGTATGTCGCCAACGAAGTTCCCAGGAAATGACGTCAGAGATAGGTAGCGATTTATAGACAGCTTGGAATTCCGATTAGCAAGCGCTTTGACGATTGCAACAGTAAGGCGGTAAATTACGCTTTACGATGCGCGTGATTACAAAAGGGGACAATTATTGTTCTGTTTTATGGAGTGACATTTACGGACAGTAGTCATAATGCAGTGATGCGGACTTGCGGTCCAATGAAAATACAAACCAATCCTGTCACAGTGATTAATACGTAGACAGTGACAAACGAGCCAGTTAGAGAAGGCACCTGCGAACGAAACTGTCTTAGCGTATGCATAGTGAAGCCTGCATAACTGTCCTCATTCCCGCTTAAATTATTTGCCGGGAAACCAGAGTATTATTTTTCATTTCAATCGCGCGTAACACAATTTGCAGTATTACATTGAAGTTCGCATTCTGTTCCACGGGATATTTACTATCACACGAGTATGTTTAATCTTTCACTTTGAAAGCGGTATAATGCTTCTTATAAAGCAAACTTCTATCTAACTATAACAACGCAGCTATTTCAAAAATTTAATTTTTTAATGAATGTCATTTTTCTATGATGAAAATACATTCAGTTATAAATAGAACACTTGTGTGAATAGAGGAGGTCTAAAAGTGTGAAATTTCCTTTAAGAAATTTTTATGAACAAACAAACAAAATTAAATTCTGAAATTAATATTTTGCGAAGCGCACTTTGAAAGAGCTAAATTCCCATTTCGAGTCTTCTACACTGTTAAATCTATAGTGTCAAATTTAACCTTAGTTAAGTCGCCACTGCTCCTACTTAATAAATAGT
>NW_012027153.1:1561435-1605320 GCF_000956235.1 Wasmannia auropunctata | reverse complement strand
TACGGAGACTAACATATATTTCGTGGAAACCCGTGTCACCGTCGTGACCACCAAATATCTTCCTCGCGATCGCACAACCGCCGGTGAGAACAAATGACGCCATAAATCGTGGATCGCGACTGCGAGCGCCAAGTATCACCATCGTTAAGGATACGTATACGAAGGATACGAATGATGCCTCATGCACGTCGGAATAGTAGATGAAGTTCACCGGTATCGCGTTTATCCCCAGCAGACTACGAAAACCCATAAGCGGCTACATTAATTGGGCATTTGTATGGGATCCGGTGTCTCGTGTTACTTCCGGTTGGTTCCTGCAGTCAAAGCCATTATGCTATCCTTGTCCCCTTGCACGTCCTCCTTTCACCGGAAAAGACTCCCTCTTTTCGAAGTACAATTCGTTCTGCTTATCGCTTCTTCGCGGTATCTTCTTTATCTTTTTTTTAAAGACGTTCGCTTTCAAACAAGAGAAAGTTACTGTATATTATATTTTTATAGAGAAATAATCTCCGTTAATATAATTTAAAACTTTCATTACTAAAAATCATAAAAATTTACAACAGTGTAAAATATTTTTAATTGCAAATTTAAGATACTTTAATATATTATTACATCGTCCAAAATGTTTTAAGTTTATTTAATTTATTATGTTATAACTATTTATTTAAATTGTTAAACATTAAAGTATTATCTAATTATTACACATTATACACTTCAAACCACGTTATTATAAATCTTGCTTATTTCAAACTTTGCATATTAATATTATAATAATTATATTAAATAAATATTATAATATTGATAATATTGTAACTATGTAACTGGTATCATCATCGTTAAGGACGTATACGTTCTTAAGGATACGAATAATGCCTCACGTCGGAATAGTAGATGAAGTTCACCGGTACCGCGTGATCTCACTTTTTCTTTCAAGCATATATTTCTGCTCATAAAATCGTCAGCGCATGTTTGCCCGTTTCTTTTTATCTGACGAAACCCCGAAAACGTTCTTCGCATACGAAATCACCTACTTTCAAGGGCTTCAAACAAAGACGATTTCTCGAATACTGAAATAATTTTTTGTGGCCTGCTTTCTTTTACCGAACTTCAGGATGTTGCAATTACATATCTTGTTTCAGATATCTCAGTCTTATACATAACTGTAAATTTTAAAATCAATGCACAATTATATCGGAGAAAGGATACACAGATTCTTATAAAAATAATATATGAAAATATATATATAAACGTATTTTTTGTAAATCATATCCGTGATAGAATTGTAAAAATCCTCGCTTTTTAGCCAATACCATGCTATGAATGTAATTTTCTCGTTTCAAACTTAATTTTCTTGTCGCTAACTCAATTTACATAAATTTGATTTCCGAACTCATATAAATTTAATTTCTCCGATATAAATATCATCTATATAATACGAGTAATAATAGAAGTTTAGTATTATTACTAAAACAACTTTACATTTATAATGATAATAAGTTTAATCAGACCTTTTCTACCTACAGTTGACATTGTATCAAAAGAATAATCGCACGAGTTTCTAAAGAGAATGGTATTACAACCTCGATACTGCAGCAAACATTTGCATAATGATTAATATTTACGTCATTATCCGATCTCCATGCAAAATACCCAATATCGATTATTTATGATTATGAAAATCTAATCGTACATTGGTGTTTAATTCAATCATATATGACAAGTCTTAGGAAACATGCATGTCATTTATCTTAGAGACTTTGATGATTTAAATTTTATTTGAATTTCTTTCAACGTAAGATTTATTTTCTTTCGAAATTATGCATTTAACAGAAAATAGAAAATAAAATTATATAAATTTAATTAGTTACTTAATACACACTACTAGTTGCCTAATTAATTGTTTAAATGTATTAAATTTTTAAAATAAAATAAAATAGTAGAGAGATTTTATATACATGTAACGACAAATTTGACTATTTGTTTGTAAAAGTTTTCCGTCAAAAAGAGATGAAAAATTATTACGGTAAAAGGAACGTGTTGCGCACGATAACTGAAAGCTATACAATTGTCAAAAAATTAAAAATTGACTTCCACGAGAGATGAGACATTTTTCACTTTTATTTAAAAAAAATTGACGTTTTATGTTTTTCACTACAAGTGCAATGATTGTTTAAGCCGGAGTTCTTTCAGCTGTTATTACGTCTGTAGGATCATGCAGACACACAGCGGACACTAATCCTCCGACTACCGCTTACTTATCATACGCATGTTGCTATGCAAAACCCGTATGAATATGTAAAACGCGGGTCAGCGAGTATGTTCTTTGCAGAATGAAATTGTCGTGAGAACAGCACCGGTTTCGTGGTCACTCCCGACCTTCGAGATCTTCGTTCTCCATTTCGCACTTTGCTCACGCCGCGAAATTGCAAGCCGCGAACAAGAACTCGACCGCCTCGATTGCCCCGGTAATTATCGGTAGTCCCGATAATCGTGTAATTATTCGAAACGTTTAACCGTAATCGTTCTTCGGTCGCTGCAATAGGCGCATCGACGTGTTGCCAAGTTGCACGCGAGGTACGTCATCGTCAAGAATTACAAACGTGTTTCCGTACGTTGTATCTCTACTTCTTTTTGGCTTTCAAAGGAAAAAAACATACTGCAGCACAAACAAAATCTCTTTTTGTTGCACATAGTCTGGAAAACGACAATCTACTTTTATTATCGTATAATTGTGTTTATTAGCATTCATCGCAGAACGTAAATAATGTTAGAATAATTATGCTATCCAAGCTTAATTAAAATTAAATTAACATAATCATCTGAATAAATTTGCATGGTTCTATGATCTTTAACATTTTGTTATAAATTATCATTAATGAATATACGAGATATTCAAGGTTCAGTGGCATAAAAAGAGAAAGAATTCAAATGCATAGTCAGAACGTTATGTAATCCTCTACACCTATTACAACTTTGATCGACGCGCCCATCATACCCCTGATTTACAATTTGTAATAAATCATATTTTAAACACTTTATCCACGATCGCCATTTTTTGATATAAATTTACAATTACATTATATATTTAAATTAGTAAAAGAATGCTATTTGGAGCAAACGCTTTTAATATGGCGTGAACAATATATATTCTTTTATTATAAATAATTAGACAAGTCAATTAAACGTATACGAGCGTTAACAGAGATCATCCACAACAATTCGTTCGCTTTTCCTACTTTTTCTTAATCTTTGACTATACAAAGAATTGTCACTCAAGAACTGACACAATAGTGATTTCACTACCAAGAACGAGGGAGCGAATATGTCTTACGAAGTTTCCGAGAGACGCGACTTATAACTGTTTGCACTGAGCGACGTAATCTATGTCATCAAACCGTTTCGCACTGAAGAGGACCCGAACCAAGAATCGAAACGTATGCGTTTAATAACTTGTCTAATTATTTATAATATAAAAGAATGTTGTTCACGTCGTATTAACAGCGTTTACTCCAAAATGCATCGATTTATTAATTTAATTGATTTATCAACTTAAAGCGTAACATTCTTATTTATTTATTATATATTTGACCGCATTCAAAAAGATATTATGTCCAAGTACTTATATGCGGCCTGTATTTTTTGGGAATTTAGAGATTATGAAGTCAATACATAACAAATTTCTGCGATCTAAAAATATATGTTGGATAAAAATTTATCCAACTTTTGATTTGTAAGACAATTATGAAAGAAATATGATATCTTGTAATAAGTTATATGAGACTATTTCGTAACATGATAGAAGCTGTCTATAATATGTCTAGCAATTAAACAACCGTACGATTACACGCATAGAACATTGGCGCGGATATGTTACATAGCTGTAAATTCTTACATAAAGTCAGAATGTAATACATCGCAGGAACATAGGTATACGTATGAATTCACAGCGCACTTCCACTCGACGTGGAAGCTAATATTCTACGCGGGCGGGCGAACACATGCGGCGCAAATGAGCACGTTGAAAATAAGTCGCGTAAAGTTGCTTTCGCAACGACACGACGGACGAGTAGGTACGCGCCTATATTGCAGTCGGAAGATAACGGCGTGGCGACATTACGTGGCGCATTTATGTCTGTTGACAACTTCTAAGCGACAGTTTAAAATTCCTCACGCTCAAATAATTATATACATATTATATGATAAATAATACAAAAATGTATGCGTCATAAAATTGTATATTCGTATATTAACAGTAAAATATTATATATTAGTAATCGTAGACAGATAGAATTAATTTGACAAAATGTAGATAATTAAAAGTCGTGAAATCATCGAGATTTTCAATTAAAAATTAAATAAATATAAATAACAAATAAAATTTTGTTTATTAAATATCTATTTATTAAATTTATAATAAATTGGGTCAAATTTAAAGAGTAGGTATGTAGAAGAAAAAATACGATACATTTATTTTCTTCTTTTTTTATAGCTCTTTGTTGTAGTTTGGGGAATTATTTGCTCGGTACATCTGAGGCTGAATATCGAGCCACTGTCGAGCCGGTAAATGAATCGCTACAGGTAGCCGTTCCACGCATAGCTGTGTGCACAACTGCACACGAAGGCATGCGGCTGTTCCATCGTACGGTACCGTCGTGCAGGTTATACGGCAACGAGCCGAGAGCCTAACCGAAGGAGTAATCGCAATCCCCTCTTGCACAACCGGATGGCCGTCGGTTTCTGCGAAACCGTCTACCTCGTCGTGCAAGACAAGAGAGAGAAAAGCCCGTCCCGGGTCGATTCTCCGACTCGATTCGGCTGAAACGACTCGTTAGTATCGCCGGGATTCCCTCAAGTGAAATCCCCCGGCTCCATCTCCGAGGGAAAACATTCTCTCTTTAGATATGATCCGGAGATATCCTTCGTGCACGCCGCGTCTTCTTTCCGAGAGACTCGTGCCGTTATTATTGTCGACTTCGCCGATATACTTCATCGACTGAAGAATTATCTCAATATTTTTATTTACTTCCACGATCATGGCAGATCTGTGAATAGAGATTCGTATATACGACTAGATTTGAAAAGTTCAAGATATACAAATTTCTATAAAATGAAACTTACAATTATTACATTACATTTTTCATTCTAAAAAAAAAAAAATAAAAAGTAATTTTTTCAAAATTTTGAAAAATAATAACTAAAAATAGTTTTTATTAGTTAATAAATGATTCGTTTATTATCACTTTGTTCTTCAGTCGGATAACTACGATAAATTAAATCAGAATAAATTTGATCGAAGTAAATTCATCTTTACGAGTTGCTCCTTTGAACGTGTTTCATTAAAATTAAAGGTTAGATCAAACAGAGTCATAAGCATGTTCGCTTATGAAATGCGAGTATCTTAAATGTTTCAGGGAGACACAAAGTCCTTTCCGTATGATAACATTTTTAATATCGAGACCAGTACGGCTACCAATTTTACTCGCGACGACTAAAATTACTTTGGAATATCGTTTACATACCGCGACCATACTTCGCTTCGCCGCGATCATTAAAACTCGACGTACCTTTGAAGGATACGGTTTCGTCGTGACTTCAAACGCGATTCCCGCGATGCATTGCGCAGATAGGTACGGAAAAATGTCGCAAGTTTCTTCAATATATTTCGCTGCCTTTTGAGTCGTCTGATTCTTAAGTATTTTTGACCTACATTTTTGTTACTTCACCAGGAAAAAGAGCTTTCTTTACGACAAAGAAAGAATTTCCATACGCAGCATTTCACATATTTTTACTCAATATTTTTCAAGTGTGTATAGCATATTTTCACATTACAATTATTATTGAAATATTTGTGGAATTTCACAAATTTAATTTATATGCAACCTGCATATGTAAATAATTGAAGATATATATATATTGATAAACTATATAAAAAAATCGAATATGCAACAGTAGCTTATTTATATACATATTTTATTTACCAATATCTTCAATTAAAAAAGTTGCATATAAATTATTTTTGTAATTTCTTCATATAATTATAAATAATAATTAAAAAAGCTCTAAAAATAATCAACGCGATTCTGGTTATTGGAAAGCCATCGGTATTTCAGGCGCGGTATTCTTATAATTGTTCTGCGAACTGCCGTTTGCCGAGATTACGTCTACGTTGCGCGCGTGGCGTTACGCAATTGCCTGCAGGGCGTTGTTTTGCGCAGGTTGAAAACAGTGTTATTACGAACGAATGTTCAAGGATAGGCTGCGCCAGTCCGCCTCGTGCGATGCCGAACAGTCGAATGCAATACCGCCGCGAATTCTGGAATCATCGAATAGGGAAAAAAAAGGAACGATAATTTGCGCGTTACACCAGCTCTCTCACGGGCAGATAGAACGGAATGATTGCCTTCCGCGAAACAACGATTCGTGATTACGAGCGCTCGGCTATTTTCGGAACGCATAATCCCGCAGCGTGTAAACTAACTGCATTGCGTTCCGGAATATCGTTCTACAGTGAGATCCTTCTCTGGCTGTTCCGAGAAATTGCCTATATTGATTTTAAAACAATATCTTCGCTATGATATCTGCAAGATAATCGAAAATGCAACCTTAATCGAGCGTAAAAATCTCTCGTGTTCGGAAGAAATAATGAGTAATAATTCTCAGAAAGTACACAAATGTTGAAAGATTTCTTTAAAGATTCAGCATAAAGTGACGAGTTTCTCAATCATTATAATCTGCGCTCAAAAATCTCGCGCCAAGTATTACGAAGTCGTTGGCCGAGTTTCGATGATTGATTGAACGAACTCTTTTCACATTGCAGCTCTGCATGCTTACGGCACAGGCTAAGAAGGGAGTTAATTAACCACAGATTAGCGTTAATTTATGTAGAGCGGTGTAGCCTCGCGAATGCAGCCCTGAATAAACGGTGCGCGATAATATGCCGCGTATCCCGGAATTTCACACTAGCCTAAGCAAGGAGGACGCAAGGGAAAAGCAACGTGTACTGACGTCCATTTCAAGGTTGGCGTCATCGCGCCAGCTAAGATTGCAGTTCCTTCCATCAGCCGACGTTACACGGCAAAAGGATTACTTGCGTAACGAAGACGACATGCGAACGCGCGTGCACGCGCGCGTACGCGCGATACTGATGCCGACATCCTCGAGGATCCTTTTCTCGGCACGGTGCGAGCGTAATTAACGTCCTAACGTTAATTCGGCCTTCACCCGTTTTCAATCGCACGCTATTGCGATTTGATCAGGCAAACTGGGTCTGACTGAGTAGCCATTGCAGTTCGCCTGCAATTTGCGCGTATACCGCGTTACGAACGAGCGGGTTGTGCGCCGCACTTACGCGACCGTGATCGCGAAACGTTGGCGGCCGCCGAGTCGAAATGCCGGGTATTTGTTATTGGGTCGATCAACATGAACATCCACGCCAGGCTCTCGTGTAATTCCTAGTTATTAGTCGCTACGTGCCTGCGGGCGCAACTATGAGGCAGAAAAACGGAAACGGGGCAAAGAAGTGGCGAGACTGATAAACACAGCTGATTTGAATTTAATTTTATGCATTCTGATTTTCTTGGCGCAAATATATAAATATACATAAATATACTTATATTGCCACGGCACGTAGTGAATATATGTTTACGATATGATATACGCACTCGTATATTTGCATCATACATTTAAATCTACAAACAGATGGCAAATTAAAATATATTGCAAATGTATAGCGAACTCTTTCAGTATGTATAAATCGGCAATATTTATTGCTAAATGTGGTTTATTTAAAATAGATCCAGTATAATTAGAATAGAACAATTAATATAAAATATAAAACATAAAACATATTTAAGTAAATATCTAAAACATAAATGTCTCTAAAAGTTTCAACATCGAGTAGACTGCAGTTGAGTATATAATTAGCTGCATATATGTGTATCAATATTTAGTAAATCATAAAAAAAATTTAACTGCACTGTCATATATTTTGTGTTTCGCAAGTATGATATTATCATTTATATAAAAATTGTAAAGATTCTATGAAAATGATAATTTCTAAAACATATTAACAATGTATCTAATTTTTTTAACATTTTGAAGAATTTGTGTGGCGATTAACAATAAATGAAATTACAGCGTATCAAGTTTTACAAGAAGATAATATAAATAAAAAATTTGAGAAATATATTTTCTTTCTTTAATGTAGTTAACATTTACACATGTTAACTACGGCTCAAATTATAACAGTGATTTTATTTATATGTTTAATCTGTAATCATTCTCGTGGAGTGCATTATCATGTAAACAGACGGCGTTATTGCGTAGTTTACATCGCGTTATACGACGCGAGTATAAAAGAGACCGCAAATATATATACCTATAAAGATCGGTGCACGTCACGGTCGACTTAAACGTGAGTTCATTAACTGTTATCGCCGCTAGACGACTAGTATTTCTATATTTAACAAGTCTTTATCATCGATGACCCATTTTAAGATAACAAATATACTATACACTATACACGAAAATACACTGCCTTCGAGTACATCAAGATAAATGTCCTTTCGAGTTTCGAGTGCATTATCAGATTTTTTACCTAATTGGTTTACTAACCATAGTGCGAAAATAGTGACGAAATGCTGGAAATAGATTAAAATTTTTACACGCGAGATAAAGTTGGCATGTCAGTAATTCATTAATTATTCTTTGTAAAAGAATATTTTCCTCTTTTTCTCTATTTTAAATTCCAAAGTAAATTATATTACGTGTGGTGTTCCTCATTCCAAGATTTCCTTTTAAAAATCTTCTAAATATACAAGTGCAAAAGATACATATGTTGTCGATGAGTTTAAAACGTTTTTAATTAAAAACATTCTTGAAAATGTTTCTATCATAAAAAAAAACCAGTTCAAGTAATGTTTGGCAATTAAAATTGCCAACTTAAAATTTATACTCAATATTTTATATCAATTCATAATACAAATCAAGAGTATGTTAAAATTCGCGACATTATCTGCGCAAAATTATATGATGTAAATGATTTGGTATCTTCTTAACGAAGATACCAAATCATTTATAAAAAAAAATAACGATGATGATAAAAACTGACGTAAGATTATTCAAATAAATATTGCACATCATCAGCTAAAATGGATTTCTCGTGGCCTTCATTTTTTACTAACTGCTTAAACGTCTCCCCTTCCTCCCTCTCTTTCTCTCTCTTTCCTTCTTTCTCGTGCGCGTAATAACGGTCTCCATTGATAAATTTCTGGAGCCTGCTGGTTGCAATGACCGACCACAAAAACAAGCATTACATACAAACGCTGTGCAGAGAATTTTTTTTTCTCTTCTTCATTACAGCTGTTACTCCCTTCTATCAAAGTTTTCTTTTATGAATATGTCATTGATCATTATTGAAATGAAAACTCTACAAAGCTTGGACTGAGGGATTTGCATCATACACCCGACGGTAAATGTGTGTGTCTGTAACTTGGATTAATCTCACACATATACAGATCTTTCATATCGCGTAAATAAATTTCAAAACTAGACCACCACATATTTAAAGTTGCGTTGCTAAATAAAGATGTGAACGAGATTTTAATAAATGTCCCTGTTATTAAAAGAAACAAAAACAAATATATAAATTTTTTCTGCGGATTATTTTATTCATACTGAAGCGTAAATAAAGTAGTGTGCTATTGATTTATACATCTTCAAAAAAGAAATAATAATTAATTAATTAATAGATTTTTTAATTCAGACACAAATTTTGATATTCTCTTTGTAAATAAAATTAGTTGCGTTTTTAATTTTGTAACATATTTTTATAATATAAATTCTTGAATGACGAATAACTTTGAAAAGGACATTTTGCTTCATAAAGATTGCCGCCGAAAGCCAAAAATACGTGCATCTCCTTGCAACATAAACTACGATCTATAAAATATGTTTATCGTAGATAAGCGGAAAATTAATGAGTCTATAGCATTAAATGCGAAAAAGAGGCAAATTCAATGCGGCAGATAACGCGAAATGAATTATTACACAGCCGAAATGGCCAACGAATAACAGATGGAAATTGAAATTGCTATTTGCGATCGCTGGGAATAGCAAAAAAGCATGTCTGCAGAGCGCTCTATTTTTCAGTGATTTAGTCGAGCTTGCTGGGTAGGAATTCGCCGAGCGTAACGAATTACGTGATTTTTCAGAGACGGCATGACTAGCGATACGAGTGAAAGCGGAACATGCACGTATATGAATTAATGTGCAAAGAAGTGTCACAAGCGAAATCCCTCTCCGCCACATCAGCTCGAATTGTTTCCTCGATCGCTATATATTTTTTTCGAGTACAGCAATCTAAATCATTCAGTATATGATATTTTATTTGAATTAGCGTTGATTATACATATCTGACGACCACAAAAAATAATTGCTCTCTTAATCTAATTGGTTTAAATTTCGGAAAATTGTTAGCCTTAAATTTAATACGAAACATTTTTAGCATTTTTTTTCCTAGCCATGATTTAATTAGAATGCGTTATAAAGTAGTTCTGAAGCAATATGAACTTTCACCATAAAAGAACGACAATTTCCAAATAGCTTTTCGAAACAAATTCAATATACGATTTTTATTTCATTTAAACTATAAAATATACGATGAGGTATATCGAAATAACAGTTTTGCAATATGAATAGACCTTCAATAGTCATGTATTGAGATTTGGACGAGAAATTGATCAAAATTGAAAAAGTAAATGTGTGAATTGCAATATGTTATCAATTCGCTTCCTATGTTACACTTTCTACTTTCTACAGAAGTTTAGCCAAGTTCACCCTTGTCATTTGCATAATCATCAAGTCAAAGTCACGAAACAGACACTTTAATCAAATGCAGCCGCTTATCGCACGCGAGCCAAACGATGCGGAGGCTCGTGCTGGGGCCAATGACCACTTCTCGATCAGCTGAGACTAGGTCGCATGCAAATCGTGAAGCAACGGGAGGCGCCTTCTCCCTGCCATTGCCAATTCATTTCTCCGCGGAACGCAACCGGTAAAGCCGCAAAGTCAACCAACCGCCGCGACTCCAACATTGACCTCGGTTTTTAGCTGACCAGCCTTACTCTCATTTGTTGCCAATTTTTGATTCGTGAGTTGCGACAATACAAAAACTGTAAAATTGTGCAAGTTTTGAAATAAGAGACGCAATCGTTTTACTTGCGCCTGCTTGTTTGCGCATTCTTCTGTCTAATGATTAAAGTAGTTCTGTTTCATAGTTAAAATAAATAATGAAATTCGTGATTCATGTCATATTTTCCGAATTTATAAACCGTATATCGCCTAATACACTTATCTAATTAAATCAAATATATACAAATAAAATGTAAATTGATAAAAATTTGGATATATATTATATTTTTAGCAATCTATATTTTAATATTTCTTAGAAATTGCATAATACGCCAAAATTTGATTTACATATAATTCACACATTACTTTTAAATATTTTATATATTACGTGTTACATTTAATATTACATATATAGATACATATAATTTCATATATAGGTACATTCTATTTTGGCTTTGTAATTTTCATTTTGCTTTCGAATGTAAATCGATGAAGAGGAGATTAAAGAGATCGAAAATACATCAAATCGCGATGGCGAAGGGAGTCGTACCTTGCGGTTACGTTTAAATGCCGGGTAAGAAACTCGTTTCGTTGCCGGTCTACTGACACACTGACGCGATGTCGTTTCGCATCGCGCGGAACCTTAACTTTCCTGAGTTCGTAAAGTTGCGCTTTTGAGAGAAACGCTCGAGGGCTCTGTATTTCACGGAATAGAAAACGACGTCGCGGTGCCGTAGGAAGGACACGATGCGAAACGAAACGATGTCTCGCCCTACCGCGCACGGGAAAATTAATTTTTTAACATCACTGAAGAAATATGCGAATGCATATTATGTCCTGAAAAATATTATGAGCGACGTGCAACTTCCTCTAGACGTGAATTTCACGGAGCGACGTACGTTTACCTACATATTGTATAATCGGATGCAACAAACTTACTAACATATACATTAACAAGTGTAAAGTTAACAAAAAAATTTATATATATACACCGACTACAGATTTTTAAATAAGGAGTTTTAATTAGTTTTAAATGGAATAGAAGCCATTTTGAAATAACTGAAATGTAATAAACTTATGAAGAATTTTAGTTATTTCTTTTTATCGTAAGATGTAGTTTTAAAGTAAATTCAGTACTGGAGCATGTATAGTTTATCATATATTTTAGATTTATACATAAACCTTATTGATTTTTCAATAACAAAATAGTGAAATAGATGCATCAGGTTTGATCTTCTAGTATCAACAAGCAGATAGATACGATTTACTAGTTACCTATCGGTATACTCGATTATAAATTACAATATCATTTCTATCGCGTCAGGCTTCGACGTCTCAATCAACTAATTCTCAATTTTTTTGATAGCCTTGAACGGAACGTGGAACGTGCTAGAACTGCAGCCTGTATAAACGGAGTCACGGCGGAAGAAATATCGCGCCATCATCGGCACTTGCTAATGCAACCAAGTGCATTAGAAACGTGCAGTTTGTCAAGCATCGACGTGCAACCGTAGCGACTCGTCTCGCTTACGCAACCCATTAGCACACACACACGTCGCGAAACACATACACAGCACCTGACTATACTTAACTCCACGCTAGTCGCCTGATCGCTGCGATGCGATCGCAAAGGATACGAGCGAGTCATCACACGTAATAAAAATGGCGCATTTACAATAAAGCAATTCACTGTTCTTCAGACGTTTGCATTCAATATGTTTGCATTAGCTGCAAGGTTACATGACTTTCTGAGGAATAGTCTAGTTAGCATCGTGGCTCATTGAACGAAAATAATTTCAACTGGAGGATAACTTATGCAACAGGAACCAAGTCAATTTTAATAATTCTCATCTGTATGTGAAATGATTGAATATTAAATACGCCAATTGGATTATTAAATAGACTGCGTGATTTACATCAATGTAAACGTAAATTATTTGTGGTGTAGGAAATTTAGTAACATATATTTTCTCAAAGAAATTTGAGGAACCTATTTTGCAATTTCGCGCATTTAGCATCGGTTCTTTTTCATAAATATAAAAGTCAAATCAATCAAATTTATCGATGATGCGACTTCAGTACGTGAAAATGAATGCGATTATTGGTGCAATAGAAGTTATACTAATATATTTTACAATCCAGTATATTTATGCAAGAACTTTTACGAGAGCTATCTGCATAACTAGTTTGACATCTTGCATCTATAATTTTATTGAAAGTAAAAAATTCGTTAAATTGTGATTCGAACCAATCAATTGCACAAATTTTTACAATAATTAATTAACCTAATAAAACGTATATTTTATCTACAAATACATTTTTAATACTATAAATATCATAATTATTATAATATAATATAGTCTTTTAATACTGTACTTTGTCTTTTAACGAGTATTCAATTTATTAAAAATTTTTTATTATTTTAATTAAACATGCAATTGATATAATTAAGGAAATAATAATTGGTACATTTTAAAATTATTATAAATTTTCTTTCAATTTATTAAACAAAGTATTTTATTTTAATTAATTTAAAAATAATATTCAAAATTAATAAGGCATTAAAGAAATAAAATTTCGTTTTGTAATAAATGATTTACATTAGGCTATGCATACGTACAAAATTTATTTTTTATAAATATCCAAGATATTAAATTTCAATAACTTTGAGAAAATATTTTGATATATAATAGTTTTAAAATTTTCACAGATCGATAAAACATAAAAACAGAATTTTTATTAAATTATTATTAAAACTTATAGTACGTGGCTTATATTTTGCGAAATTCAAATTTTTGTTATACGTGTAACTGAACGAGCGTATTTTCTATTTCAATCCGCAAAGGGCTCATTAGAAAGATCTCGGATAAGCGACGATGCCGTCGACGACTCCTCAAAGGAAGATTCCTAATTCCACGGGACAATCTAACGCGACAGAAACATTGACAAAGGATTCTGTAACACGGCGATATCTCCTCTCGTTTTCTTGCCGTATCCTTCTTACCTGCTTTGCCGTGACTCGACGGGTTTCATTACGTAACTTCCCGCGTGCCTGCATATAAGGAAGTCAAGGATGTTTGAAAGTATGTTCGTCATTGTATTCTCCTCCCTCGGAATTCCACGCAATTCTCATCTGCGCTTTCCGCCTCGCCTGCGACACCTGTTAGCGATTATTTTTGAATCGATGCATCGAGCTATTGCCGGTGTTCCAATTTACCTGATGAAGGAATTTATTTCCTTATCAAGACCGAACGTCGCAGAAATTTATATAGATACAAAAACTGTCATGTTTCTTTTTCATTTGCTTATAAATTTTATAAGTATGAACTTTTCTTTAACAAACAGATTTGACAAAGCAGTTTTTATTACAATTGGTAATTTTTTTTTTATATTAGACATCTCGATAAATACTTTTGATTTTTTTTTCTCCGGCTTAATTAGTTTTCTTTTTTTATCCTCTTGCCAATAACTTCCTCATCCAAAGAACTGCACGACAGACATGCCTATTGAGTTTTATTAGTTGAAGATACTCACGTTGCTGCAATTCGATATCGCTTGCGTTGACGTACACAACGCTATCATTTTTCAACGTGGAGTTTGTTATTGTGAGACGTGTGTGCTTAGACGAGGTATCCGCTGGATATTGATGAAAGAGAAATCTGATTTAATCACGGCGAAACTGCTATTTTATTTTATCGGTAGTATTAACATTTAATACGCATTTTGGGTGTAATATATATAGTTATTCAATTATAAATAATTCGCTGAATAAATCTATCATAATGCCAATTATTTTTCTTATAAGAAAAATTTCTTGTAAGAAATTGTTGTTAAACCTCTTGTTGAAAAAACAACTGGATACTAAATATTAATACTAGAATATTAAAGCTAAACTCATAAACCATGTGATGCAATTTTTGAATTTACTTTTAATATTCATATGGACGATGCCAAAATATACTTGGTAAATATCAGAGACACTCTCTCGAGTGTCAATCAGTGTTTCAAAATGACGAAAGTTATGCTCGACGAATGGGGCATACACGAAGTAGCGCGACGAATCGCTTGGAAAAGTCACGTCGTCACACACTACCAGCTTATTTGGATAACGGATATGTCCGTCGCATCTTAATTAGCGCCTTGCGAAATACGTTAAACATTTTTACCTTGGGGACGTGTAACGGACATGCGATAAGAATACTTATACGCAGCAGAGTATTCTTCCTTTCGCGACTTTAGTCCAATGTGAAAAGAGCCAAAGACGAATTTAGTGGACGACGCAAAAAATTGGTGAATCATTAGTTCAATGTAAACCGTTGAAATCGTAGTAACGCGCATGACCTGTTTGCATTGATTACACACAGAGATATGTACACAGACAAGCTTACGAAAAATTGTCCGTGTGTCGTTTGACATATTGATAGTGAATTCGCATGAATTGTTTTGTCAAACAAATAGCTGAGGTCGGGCTCCGCACATCTTTTTGCCTACATGAAACAATCGATAGTCGATTGCAAAATTGCATTTGACTTCCTACCTTGTTTCGTGCATGACAAAGCTACTTTGCTATACGAGAACGTCTGATTGTTCGCTTCTATTTCAACTACTCGCTAGTAAAGTGGTATCAGATATACACAATGTTGCACTAAAATAAGAGATTTACGAGGGTATAAAAATATATTTTTTCCGAAGCATACAATTTTGTATTTTTGACTCATTTCCAATTGCATTTCCACTTGTTTTTTCTAAATGATCATATATTCACTTATAATGTTCAGTACACGCATGTTTTATGTTACAAAAAAAAATGCAAAGTGTATTGCTATATGTAACGGAGATTGAAATGTAAGATTCATTACTGTATAGCAGTGATATATTGTATTCTGTTTCACATTGTACACAAAACTTCATGCGATTTCAATTTCCTAGTCCTTTGACTGACTGAGCGGTATTATAGAACATTATTATAATTTGCAACTGTTTCAAGGATGCTTGCATATATGTAATATCAATGCTTAAGAACTAGGACAATAGTGTCGTTTGACTTGGAAATCAAAGAAAGGAAATGTATCTCAAAGTGTAAGTCATACCGTTACGAAACTGAAGTATTATTCGCTTTTTTTTATTTTATGTTAGTGTAATATTACAAGCATGACTTTCAATTTTTGCAAGATAATTTGGAGGTAAAAGAACGTTAAAAAAATATTTCACAACTCTTATCTCGTGCATACATTACATGCGTAATTATATTCCATTATAGTAGCAATGTCGCGCGCAAATGGAAATTGTAGATACTGTTGAGGTAAAAAAAATATATATATATAGCAAGTGGGTTATACGACGCGTGTTTGTAAGCGAATGATTAAACTTTTACGTGCTATTTTTCGCGCCCATATATCGCGGTGTATGTGGAAGCAGGATAAATTCCTTAGACGATAGCGCACGAATAACGTGTCGACAAATCACCGTAAATTATCTTCATCGCCGGGCAAGTCGTAAAGCGCTTCTGCTCGTGTAAAATCTATTGTCGAGTAAACGCGCCTGACGAGAACGCTCACGTGTCTCAAAGCTGCGAGAAATGGAAACTGCAAGAATAAAATGCCTCCTCCTCATGGTACACGCTATGTTTGATCCTTGACGTTAAAATCATTATGCGTGATTTATGAAACCGTATTACCGAATAATCTTGGAAACGCTTAAATTTTAAAACCAAATCTTTTTTTTTAAGTCTATTCTTTAACATGTCAAATACATTGACAAATTAATATCCGTAAATTGAGACAGTAATTATACTTGCTTGAAAACAGATGGATTAATTGACAGATAAAACAAATTGAAATAATAAGACAACTATATTATTTATTTTACATAAATTTATCAAAAGTATAGATAATATATGTAATACTCCAAACTAATAATACAAAAGAAAAGAATAAAAAAGGAAATGTAATCTGATATCAAATAGTTATTATAAAGGTATATATAGAAGAAATATATATTGAAGTGTGCTAAATTAAATACTATTATGTTATTTATAGAACTGTTATTTGGACATAAACAATCCATATCCACTGTCACAAATTCAAGTATCATACATTTGTTTTCCTGCGTCAAATTTCGAAATTTGGATTACGGATCAAATTATGGATTTAATATTTTCAGTATCAGAACAATGCGCATTATTTCGATAATTAGGTTAAGCATGAGCAGCAAGTATGTGTATGCAGTCGATCAAGTCTGATGAACGTGACCTTCTGATCATATTATGCGCGCGAAATCTACGGAATGAGTAACCTCATTTTAGCCACGACGTGATCAGGAATTGCAGCCGCTTTGCAACGGCTGCTTTATGGGTGTGTTATAAACACACTTTCGCTCTTGCCAAACCTACGCTATTGTTATAGACGTTTCTGTAAATATTCCTATAATTGTCTTTAAAAAATTGACAGACATGAAAAATTTGTTAAATGTAAATTATCAATTGAATAATGGCATTCGTATTAGAAAGCAAAGTTTTCTACGTTTCAAAATTTTTTTAATTTAAAATTATTAAGTAATAATTTTAAATTAAAAAAATGTAAAAATGAAGTAAGCTATAGGTAATATGGCATATAAGGCATGTATGGATAACCAAAAACGTTAAAAAAAATCGAATCAAAAATTGTCAAAGAGCAAGATTACCATTTGTCCATTGATTGTAAATGAAATATTCTACGTAAGATTAAATTTACTTTACTTATCCTACGTAGAATATTTCATTTACAATCAATGGACAAGTGATAATCTTGCTCTTTGACAACTTTTGATTCGATTTTTTTTAACGTTTTTGGTTATCCATACATGCCATATATGCCATATTACCTATAGCTTACTTCGTTTTTACATTTTCTTTCTTCCTCACACTTATTATTTATCAAGAAATAAAATTGAAGACCGTTCGTAACAATAATCAATAACTATTTGTTTAAAATAGCGCAAAGATAAATAAAAGAAAGAAGAAACAAAGTTTTTCTTTACGTTTATTACATTTATAGATTCAATGATTGATTTATGCTAAAAACATATACGCTACGTGCTTTAAAGGGTTCAAATGTCAGCGATGAATGTTGCCATTTACGATCAGCCGAAAATAGTCAGCGAGAGAGTGATCCCTTCGGACGTCTCGGGGAGACGCGGATATTGACTGGCGGCGCACTGACACGTACGCATCCGATGCAGTCAGGAGATACCTTTATTTTATTAATAGTGATGGCTCAAGCGGTACACGCAACGCGGCCATGTATATTTATGCAAGTACATACGTACGTACGTACTTATTCATTCTCCTCGACGGCTCGCGGAATCGCCTCTTTGACTATTCATAACGTCACCGACTTTGACGGACCGGTGTCACCTTCCGAGCCTACCCGTTTCCGAATCGATAAATTGATTTTGCGCCAGCGCATTTCGAACGAATTGCATCGCGGACGAAAGCGATCGTTGTCGCATTCTGCAGATAATTATATTTATCGAAGAGGAAGGCGACTCGACGTAGACGATCATTGCTTTCTCGGACTTGTCATATGGGTCGGGCCGCATTAACTATGCATGAACACGGCGTGAGATGTTGCTTATGCTTAAACATGTTTACATACCTGTTATCGTAATATCTATTTTATCACAATACCGACAAGATACTGAAAACATTATTTGCAGCCAAGTCGCTAATCTAATATAAACTTCAGATATATGTATGTATATGAATTACATATCCACTCTAAATAAATTTATCTCTAAAAATACACCTATTGACTTTCAAATTAAAATTAACATTTATTTAAGATCTAAACAACGGTTCTTTTTTTCTCCTCACATATAATATATAATAACAATTTACCATAAAGATAAAACCTTGGATAAAATCAAAAAGATAAAAAGTAGATGATCTAATCAATAATAAAGATACCTATCGGTAAACAATTTTTTCTTTACAAGTGATACATAATATCTATTCGGAAACTTTCCATTTCAGAATAAGTTAAATATATTATGCAAGAAGATAAACGTATTTTCCTGTATACCTTTCTATTCAAGGAAACACGTCGGTACTTCGATTTAAATATAATTTGAATACAAAGACAAGATAAAAAGCTTTTGTGTTAGCCAGTGTTTCACAGCCTCCTTCACAATGAATTCGATCCTCACAGTGTATCTTTACACGATTATATTTATTTCGCACGGTTCTTTTAACAAGATTGTTATTCGTTATTCGAGTGAGATTAGTGGAGCAAATTATAATCACGCATTATACAATGTAGATCACGTGTTCATATCGGCTAGCTCGTGAAAGAAATTCAGAGCACGTGGTCATGTTCGAGAATTTTGGCACGGATTACTAGATATACAAAGCTCCAGTTTATGTAATTGGTGTATCCTTCTAATTACATAAGTATAATAATAGTTTAAATCCGTATATATATCATGTTTCCTACTATTTAAGGTGCAGATTTTAAATAAATTTATCATCCACACAAAAGTCACGATTCTACATTAAATGTGACGAGATATAGAAATATTGCTGTAGCAATCTAAACATAATAATTTCCGCGCATGTTGTTATTTTTATAAATATATTTAATAACTATAAGATGAAATTTATCTTTATTCTAACATCAATTTTCCTAAAAAGAATAACAATTTCATCTATATAACTTTTAGAATATATTTGTGATATATTCCTCTGTTCTGTAAATTAATTTTATACAAAAACAGATATCCTTTTTATATTTAATCACTACAAGAATATAACTGCGTTTATTTTCGTGTGATGGCTCATTTTTATTAATATCTTCCAATTGATTAGTTCTAATTGATAATTAATAACTGATAATTAATTACGTAACATCTGACATAATAGTAAATGTGTTTATTTTTAAATAGCAATCAAGTTTTAAATCAAGTTAAAAATTTTCATTTTTAAACTGCAAATATATAATTTTAATTAAATCACATTATATATAATAATTATTAAGTTTATTAATATTATTTTTACTTATTCATTACGGTTGCGTTGAGAATATTTTTTCCTTTTTAAAATCTGACGCAATGCATTAGCTTTAGCATAAATAAAAGTTATAATTAATTCAATTTGAAGTTCTATTTATAGCCAAATATAAATTGCTAATTGTACGATAATTTGTGTTACAAATTATCGTACGATTATCGTTACGAGTTGAAAATCGGATAAGTATGTTTGATGTTAAAAGTATAAAATATTAAGTGAAGGCCTTCAATCTATGATAATAAACAAGCGGTGTAGAAATAAGCGATTTTCGAACTCCCGAAGTTCTCTCAGTTACTAATCCCGAAGAACAATCATTCGTGCAGATCTACGTGTTATCTGGGATTGATAAGTCAATACCTGGAATGGAATAAGGTGCGGTTTGCGGCTGTGGCGCCCAATAAGCCTGGCTGATGGCAGGATAATGAGTTTTAGAGGAACCAAGGTTGGTACCGGTGTTATGCCGGTGTTTCTGGCTTTTCATCGCCATCGCGTATCACTTCCGACGTCTTTTGTCGTTCTCCTCGAGGTCCACACTTCGCCGACGTTCTTCACTTCACTTTCTCAATATACTGTCATACCATATCGTCACATGTCACAATCACCAAGTTTTCCTTTCCCTGTAGAAGCCCCTATTTTCCTTGTACGATAATCGCGGTTAGTTCAACAAAAAAGCACAATTCAATTGGTTTTCACGCCATGAAAGAACGCAAATAACACGATACGTTTGTCGGTATCGGAAACTATTGGATTTTCCACTTTGAACCGAACCGAAGGATATAAATGCGAAACGTCCTACGGAACACGTGCTCGCTCTTTCTTGCTCGTTCGTCTTCGACAATTACGTCTTCTGAGCTACCGATCACTACTACTAGATCATGATGTAACCGACTGTCATCCGACAGTTATGCAATCCCGATGTACGTGACAATCGAGATAACAATAACCGGGCATAACAATGGCAGACGCTATAGATGACGCAGCGGCCTGCCCAGTGATTTCTATCGGCGCTTGCGGTACGCAAAATCAGAGCTTCACATTTATTCACTTTAACGAGCACTATATACGATGATATATTCCTGATCAGAACAGGTGGCCTCGCTATCACAGAAGGGGGGTACTACGTGCAATTCCAACAAGTGACAACACAAGTAACAGCAAAGTTACGGGCAGACGAGTCAAGAAGTATACAATGAGGTGTAAAAACTCCGACCGACAGTTCGGAGCCGTTCGACGAAGACGTCACCGTGTCGTCTTCACGTCGTCTTCGCACATCTATAATTCATCACTGCGATATGACTTGGCCTCTCGGTATCACGATGGGCACACGCTCGCCGACAGTTGCGCGCGGTCAGCGCGCCGGCGGAAATTCTCTCGCTGGCACTCGAAAATAGCCGCGCCGCCTTTCCCGGAAGGCTCTTTTCCGCGCTGGCTCTCTCGTGCTCCTTTATTATTAATAACGTAATACCGGCGTGCATACCGTCGTTCGTATAACACACGCGTCCCGCGCGCGCGTTTGTCTCGCGCGCGCACGACCGCCTATCGCAGAATCGTCGTCGCACTGCCGCCGCGCCGGTGCGCGCGTCGGTCACACGTGGCTGCACCGCGTGTATACGAACTGGTCGCCCCACCACTTCGCGTCAACCCCGCGTATATCGACTATTATATACGCCGCGTGTGTGTTCAACCACCCCGTCGGCGACGATTCCCGCGACCTCCGCGACCTCCGCGACCTGCTCGCGACGCGTGACGCACGGGCAGGGTTTACCGCGAGAAGAAAACTGAAGGACTGTCGTTAGCACGAGCCGAGCGACCACGTCGTCTCCGCCGGCGCGGATCTCCGCGGACTCTGCTCCTCGTCGTCGTCGTCGTCGTCGACTCGCCGCCGACTCGGCGCACTCAACAAGTGAGAGAACCGGCGCTGCCGACTCCCGAGGCACGGCCTCGCGCTGCCATCCGCCGCCCGCTCGGCACCTCGCCGCCGGTCGCCGCCGCCGCCGCCGCCGCACACCGCGGCGTGCACTCGTGACTCCTACCTATTCGCCGCCACGAACACTCCCTCGGAGCTCCTCGTGGTGTTTTCATTCTAGCTCACAGAACCACCTCCTTCTGCGTACATATCCGTGTATATGTGACTACAGTTGCACGCGCGCTCTGTCGCCGGTCCCCTTCTACATCCTCCCACGCGTCTGGCATCGGCTTCGAGAGTGTGCGTGAGCGTGCGTGTTCCTTTCTTTCTCTCTTGCTCTCCCGTCACATATGTCTCTGTCAGACCTGTCGGACTACCGTGCGCCGAGTCATCAGCTTATGCATGTTTACGGACGATGACCAATAATTCCTCAGTTTCCTAATTGATATTCCCGTTTAATGCTCGGCTTATATTTGTTTGATACCTGTTCCATCCCATACCCGTTTGATGTCTATTCGACGTTTACCCGGCGAGACTTCCCTGCTTATTGTGAACAGTTTTTGATAATTAACCTGACGCTTGATTGACAATAATTCGCTCATCGAGCGTGAATTTGACAGCGGCATGAAATTTGTTTGTGATCTTTGCTTCCTTATATCTATTTCGAATGGTTTGATACAGAAGCATTGCAAGCAGGTTTATCCGGTGAACATTGATATTTGATATAATATTCATTTAAACATTTTGAGTGGCTTTGCATCTGTTTGGTATCAGTTTGACAACCATTTCCGTTCTCTGTATAGATTAAAGGTCATTGATCGTTAGGTTTTGATATTAGATTTGTATTCGATTTGATACCAATTCGGTACAGCATACAGTAGCACCGCAGTCGAGCCTCCGCTTGGTAACTCGGAATTTCCTTGGAACGCACCGGATATCCGCTTTGTATGTTTCATTCAGATATCTGTTCATAGTGATTCAGCGAAACGTCCAGTCTATCTCACTCTCGCTCTCCTTCTCTCTCCCTTTGTCACAATTCATGCACCGTTTCATTCGCTCCCAAAGCGGCACGCGATCTTTGTAAGTGGCAAGCAAAATGAGCGGAGGCTACAGCCAGCTGATCGCCAGTGTGACGTACATGTGACTATCTTTCGTGCAACGATCTCAAAGCCGCAGAGCATAGTAGAAAAAGAAACTTAATTAACGTTAATCTAATTCCGTAATTGCGCGCTTATTCGACTTTTTTCCGGTTTTTAAAGTAGAATCATAAAGATGATGAGTAAATACGTCAAAAGATTTCTAATTATTCTCTGCCGAGCATAAGAGTTCACGTAATGTTTACATAAAATTAATTTACGTTAATATTAATATTATATACTCTTTAAAAGTGAATCAGTGAAATCATCACTGATTTTCAGTGTACTTACAACTGTGATAAACGGTAAATGATTTCAATATTGTTTCAATGATAATATATTGATTCAAACAGTGAATATTACTGAATCAGTATATTATCATTAAAACAATATTGAAATCACACTCACTGTTTATCACAGTTGTAAGTACACTGAAAATCAGTGATGATTCCACTGATTCACTTTTAGAGAGTAAGTTTGCGATAATGTTAATTCAAATGATAAAATCAAATTACTGAATAAAATTACTCAAGTTAATAAAATGTCATCTACGGACGGGTGTCGCACGTCAGTTACTTAGAATTATGAAACAGATTGACACAGTCGCCTAAAGCGAATTTTTTTTCAATGGTATTGAAATTCAAAAATTTAATCGGGGGAAAAACGAATTTTTGCGTGACCTTCGATCCGTTCCCGTCTCTGACAAACAAATTCGACAATTTCGACCTCGGTCGAAAGCCGGCCGCAAATTTACGGCATTCCGTCGTAATGCATCGCAATGAGACGGACAAACGACGCGTCGTTGCGGCTCGCGTGCGCGAAACAATAGTCACCAGAGTGCGACGACGCGTACGTGGCGCGTACGCGTTTCGCACGTACGCGTACGCGATGGAAATGGTGAGTCAGCCAGACGCGGAAACGCCGGAGAGATCTCTCTCGCCCGACGACGAAAATGACGAGTTCGTGATCGGGATCGTACGCGAAAGAGCGTACTCGACGTTATACTATACTCGCGCCGGGAGCACGCGCCGACGATTCGTCCATTCGCGGAGGATATACATACGTCGTACCGTGATGCACGTCGGACGACCGTAGTCACGTCCGATCGGTTGTATAGTTTCGCCATACACCGATCGAGTTGTGCGTGATTCGTCGGCCGGGCCTCGCATAATCCATCAAAGTCCTTGACGCGACAACTTTGATTATCCGGTGCGATCGTCCGGCCGCGCGCGCGATCTGATCGCTGCTAAACGCGATCGTAGCTCTAATACACAAGGATAATTCACGCGCAAAATGAAACCAATATACGTTGCAACGCTCGCGAGCAGGCCATTAGCGCATCGCATGAGCAAGCCGATAACAATCGATACATTTGAAGACCCAGAATATTTGAAAATGCAAATGGTTATAATAGAATGCACTCTGAAAGCATGCCTATGTAAAATTTATGTGAGTCCTAATAACAAATAAGTTCAAATGTCATTGGGTGTGATACCGCCATTTACATACCATTCTATTATTTTAAAGCGACGTTTTAAGAATAAAAGTGACAAAGATATCTATTGTACGCATTATATATATGTACACATATGATTTTAAATGATAAATAAAATTTTTTTAAATATTTAATACTGAAAACTGAAAGAAGTTCAAGAAATAAGAGCCGTCCTTCTCTTTAAAATAATTTTATTCCACCAAATCTGCTATGGGAGATATTACTAATAATTTAAGATTTCGGAGGACAGCTTGAGTACAATTTAATTAATAATAAAAAAAGATAATCTTAATTAAATTCTTTAGTAGCGAGAATGTCAACAATGGTAGAAAAAAAGTCTAATTGAGTTAAACATAACGAGCGCTAACGAGGTGTACGGAGAATACGACGCTCGTGTCTAATCACTCTTATTCGCGAGAACGTTACGGTCCAACAGTCGCCAAACTTCGATTGCTCACGAACACTGTCGATTATCGTGAGTAATCCCCCGGGGTATTTATTTGTTGCCCGTGGCGGCCGGATAGTCGCTTTGTTCGCCGGAGGAAGTTGCACCGTCGTCGAACCCGACGGAACTTTTCCCGAAACTGGTGGAAAACCTAAATTCCGCCTCCGTTCCGCTCCGGTAACGAAATAGTTTCTCGCCGCCTGTTGGATCATGTTTGGAGTTCACGACCGAAGCCAAAAACCCGCAGACCGACTTTTACCAAATATTTGCCAAACCCGTTCGCGCGCGTTCCGCGTACGTACGGAAATAAATAAGCCCGTTCGAAATATGCATAACTTTCTATATGTCGCAAATATTATTGACAAAACATTTCGTAACGTGACATTCTCTAAATTAGAAACTACAATTGTTTGAACAAAGAAATAAACACTGAAATTGTGAGAATAATTTGTGTACGTGGATTACGGATAAAATCGTTTCTTCACTCAATCCTGATTTTGTTGTCGGGTCAAATTGGATTTCTATTCGCCTTCCGATTTTTCAACGGCTATATTAAAGAGCAATCTACGTCTCGTCTTGTACAACGCAATTCTTAAAGCGTATTAGATAGCTCGTGCCAAATATGCATCATCGTTTGCAAAACGGCGTTTGCAAACAAAGCGAACACGTTATATGTTGTATGCGTGCAACATAAACAATTGGCTAAACAACGCGGCCAGACAACGCACTGTTTTTCTTGATTTTATGCAAAAACACCGATAAATTGAATAACGGGGCGTAACTCTGTTTTTAGACGTCGCAATATTCCGTAAATTAGTTTCGATTCGCGCTATTTCTGCGTCAGTTCGCGAACTTAATGCACGTGCAAATTCTGCCAAAACTCGTCCACTTTTAGCCATG
Source organism: Wasmannia auropunctata (assembly GCF_000956235.1). NCBI lineage: Eukaryota > Metazoa > Arthropoda > Insecta > Hymenoptera > Formicidae > Wasmannia > Wasmannia auropunctata. The sequence continues at coordinate 1,579,265 of NW_012027153.1, read as the reverse complement.
GATTTGCAATGCTAGCCGCTCTAAAATCAAAAGTTAACCGAATCCCATTCACGATGTGGGAATATATCAATATATTCAATAACTTAACTATCTCTCTCTCTCTCTGTTTCAGTGATAAAGGAAACAACTAAATTAAAACAAAAAATAACGTGCTCTACTATTTTACATTTCCATTTCAAGCTAAAAAAATAAATGAAAATAAATAAAATAAAAAATTAGTTTTTTTTAATTTAATATATAGAATAAGAAAATAAAAGTAAAAAATATATATTAATTATTTAAAATAAATAAATTAATTAATTAAAACGTATAAGCAAGAAATATAGATAAATGCAGGACAATTATATACAAAATGTTAAAAGACTCAATGATTAATATGTGTGTATATGTGTAAGTTCTCATTAATATTCTATCACAAATATATAAATTGACTCTTTTCTTATATTCTTTCTATTTCAAAATTAGTATAAAAATTTGGAGATTTATAAAATGCTAGATTAAAAAATAAATTTAATAATTATTTTCTTATTTTCGTATCTTTGAAGATAAATGACTACACACATTAAGTTATTTGAATCACAGAAATTTTTTATACTTCTTAAACGTAAGCTATTTCTGCATCTTTTAAAAATTTATTTCATTCCACATTACTTTTAGCGTCTCCAATTATCGATTAATAAATAATATCGTGTTATGCAGCTCTTCGCAAATTAAGAGCAGTATGTCATCTTAATTTTATTTCGCTGAGAATATCCAATGTTGTACTAAAAAAAGTCGAATTCGTCACAATATTCTTTACAAGAATATTTCTAGTGGCGACGAGCGTTGAACGATAACTACCGATCCACGAGTGCCACGAGGTCATCGCTGCCATCGACGTTTCATGGATATTTGTGGGCTGCCTCCCTCGAACGACACGATGATGCATTATTTATACGCGCCCGCATATACCACCGTCGTCGTGGTCGTCGTGCTCGTCGTCGTTAACCTGGCACATAATCGATGAGAATCCTCGCGTGCATTGGCGCGTATGCGAGCAACCGCGTGTGCTCGTCGACATTTGGAGAAATCTCCTTTGAATTTCTGACGCCGACTTCCTGCGATTCCATCGATCTCGGTTTCCGTCGTTGCAGACGGAATATACATATGCGAAACCGTCCCAAGAAGAATTGCACGCTCGTTGGTATTCCATTTTATATGTCGCGCGAGATTACGCGCCACACACAATTTTTTTAAAATGAAATAAAAGTAAAATTTTAACTTTTTTTTTAATAGTTTCAGAAAAATAATTTGAATTGAGATCTGAATCCGTATAATATATTGTTTGTATTATTAAAAATATATGCATAATTCGTGTATTGGTGATACAATTTTAATATATAAAATAAAATTCGCAATTTTTTAATAGATATAATATATAATCCAAATATATAATCTGTATATAAGATTTATAAAAATAATAGATATATAAAAATAATATATAATATAATATAATCTGTATTTTTTACAGATATATGATCTAATTAAAGTATACACATTCGTTGCATTATATAACACAGTTAATTCTTTTGAAACTGAAAAATATGTCGTAAATGTGTTTAATGTATTCTGCATTCGAGATTAAAAATCTTGAATTTTACATATAATTGTTTCAGATATATTTCAAAATTAAATATCTGTGTCGGATATTATTTAAATATAGAGAGTGATATTAAAAATATGGAAAATATAACAAGATCTTTGAACTTGCATAATTATAATCTGTACAAAACATTAACGTGAAGTAAATGACTTAAATAACAGGAAGTAAACGATTTTTCTAAGATAGCTCATATCCAATCGAATATGTTGCAATAATAAGATAAATCAGCTGTGTCTATGAAATTTGCATAGGCTAAAGATTATTTCGATTCACCAAAGATTTAAATAGACAACATCCGTTTTACATCAATCTAAAATCGCTGAAACTTATGTTTAGACATATTACACTACTGCAGTGTACAGGCATTCCTTATTTCCGCTTGCACATCGCATTTCTGGGCTCGCAACAAATCCTCATTTTGTCCATCAAATGGCTCAGCAAAAGTATAGAGACGCAAATATCGTGAGCTGTGGCAATCGATGCGAAATGTCGGCGTTTTGACACAAACAGTATTGGTCGATGCAATTGCTGCATCTAATTCCCGCTCCGTCCTGCTGAAATGCCAGCGATTTGTGTTTACACGCACGTCGGAGTCAATAGCAACGGCAAATACCATATCTAATATACGTCTATGTATACTTTCTACCTCGTTTCACATTAAACCAATTCCATGACGGTCGCGATATAAACGATACCATTGGGACCTGCCGACATGAATATTAACGTCGGCGATTAATTTCTTGCAAATAGGTCGCATGTCCAGCTGGAGACCATTACAGTCGAATGGATACCGTCACTTTTTAAGTTCCAATTACAAATGCATACATAAAACTTTTATCACTGATTATACAATTATAAGAAAATAAATCACCCTTTACTCTAATAATATTTCTGATTATACATTAATTCTTTTGTGCTTATTATAGTCTAATAGACATGATATTCACCTTATTTTATCTATTTGATGAGCTCTACATATCCTTATTTTGCTATAAAAGATTCTTTTTAATAGCAAATATTTGCATTCATTACTTTTTCTTGTTTATTTTATTAATCTCATTAAAATCATGATTTTTGTATTGATATTAATAACTCATCAGCAAGATATTATTGTAAGTTATTACTGGACACATATCGAACTTAACGTGTTGCTATTTCTTCGGAGAGAGCGTTAATATCTTTTCTGTGTCCTCGATTTTTTATGCCTAACAAACAGACGTTTTTTGTTCGTTTTTTGCATAGATTATACGTATTTCGGAATTCCCCATTGAATCAAAGAAGACGGGAAGACGGTGATGTAAGCCGTAACCACAGCCTTACGCGGGAGCACGCGTCACGGTAACGAATGCAGTTCCTTCTACGCTTTGTACTTGGCAACGTTTCACAGTCGTTGAGCCGCGATAAACAGAGACGTAGACGAGTGTTGGGTTACCGGGATTCCTACCGTGTTATTCGCGTCGCTATTTCCTCCTGGCAACACCTGCTTCATTAGTCCTCCATCTCCAGCATTCTCATCGGTTAAACGAAATCCCGGAATCGAGATCGTCATTTCATGCCCGGATTTATGGTCGCTCGATAAAGGAAGATTACGGCTTCGGGCAAGTTTCATGTCGTCGTCGGTCTTCGAAAGGTCGTTAAGGGAAGCTCAAGGGAAGCATTGAAATGGCTATTCTAAAGAATAGATTACGTCACATGTTTCTCTAGACTAGACAAAGATGCTTTTATGTTGGTGTAAAGAATTAATGAAATCCAAAAGGTAAAAACTTCGAAAAAGAAACCTAAAAAGGGTCATATTTTTATGGTTTTTGAAAATCGTTAACTCTAATAATTGAAAGTTACAATTTTTAAACATCTCGAAAAAGATATCAAGGACCGATAAATAAATAATTAGAAAATTAAAATTTATTGGTTAAAAAGAATTGAACATTTTAGATAAGAACATTTACATTAAATTTTTTGCTATAAGTTTTAAAAATTTAAAGATTAAAAGAAATTAAAAGACAAAAAGATTAAATATTTCATAGAAAAAGTCGCATATATTCACAAATTCACAAAGATTTTAAGAAAATCTTTAAAAATTAAAGTTCATATCAAGATGCTTTCTGTTACCGAAGTCAAAAACGTTAATCGTATAACGATATTACTTCATGTTCGAGATTGACCCTGTTACCATAGTTGGAAGGGTAATGTCGTTCTTACTAGCTGTATAAAACTGAGGCAAACGATGCAACGAAACTCTTTTAAGTATAATCGAATCTCATTATCGTTATCTTTTGCACTTTCTCTTCTTTACGTATCAACATGTGGAGTAAACGTACAAGATATAATACAAAGTGATGAAAATTTTGTAACATATATAACGTATATAAGCTTTGCACACAAATGTGACAATAGAATCAAAAATTATTTTAATTTGTTCGTCAATATTGCTAATGTCCGTATTTGTAAGAATAACTATACATAAATAATTGAATTCTCATTCGAATGCGTATTGAAGTCATTAATTCTGAAACTCTTACATGTACTACGACGAGTGCAAATTTTGTAGTTGGCAAAATTTTATCAAGCGTATTATTCATTTGATGAGATTTATATTGATTATTTTTGAGATTTTACATTTCTAAAGCGAAGCATTTTTGCAGCATATTAAATGCTTTGTCAAAATGAATAATAATCCGAAATGAATATTACGCCGTTAATGTTATGCGCAGTCAATATCCACTGTTTAAATGGTCGATCATTGTTGAGAGAACATATATCCGTCAAGTATAATAAATAAAATCGGTTAATACTCTTTAGTCAGAAGAGGATTGCGACCGATTACGAGAAATAAAGCTGATTTGCATGTATTTATTGTATCGAGGAAGATTATTATGCGAAATGGATTTTACATATGCGAAATAATTTATAACGATTGAAAACCTTTCTCTGCCTAAAACAGAGTATAATCTATGTGTACATGTTTATTTGTGTCTGCGTGTGTGTGTGTGTGTGTGTATGTTCACACACACATTACACACGCGCGCACACACACACACACACACACACACACACACACACACACACACACACACACACACACACACACACACACACACACACACACACACACACACACACAAATAAATGTTTTTTCATTTTTTTTGTTAGAGACTATTTATAGCCAAAATTAAATATTGTGTAATAAATATCTGTTCTAATCATTATATATATATATATATATATATACATATATATATATATATATATATTTGTTTTTTTCAACATCCATTTTTTAAAACTGTATTTCGTTTCAACTTATGTGAAATACATGTTCTTTATTATAAATTAATTTCGTATATATGTGTGTGTGTGTGTGTGTGTGTGCAGACAGTTCACTTTATGTTCTGAAACTTTCAAAACGTGACGTAATTTATTAGCAACGTGTAGCATGTTTGTCATTCGTTGGACGGCGTACATGGATCTCGTGGTTAGCGATATTTAGTGTCCCGATGAGAGACGATTTTATTATGCAGCAGGCGTTAAACGCGCAGACTGTAATATAACGCGAGCATTGGGAGTAGGTGTTAGTAGACACGGCGATATATAAGTGATTGGCGCGGTTCCAGTTGACTTGCATAGCTTCTCCCTATTCCCGAGGCATCTGCTTTTCTTACGCAGTAGTCACTTGCAAAGCTAGCACGCACATTCTCCTTTTGCGAATGTCGCATGCAATAGGCATACCCAATCATTTGTCGGGGAACTTAATCATCGGTGTCGCTTAGTCTTCTCGATTAAATTCGCACTGGTAATTGCGATAATTCAATAACTACGATCAGGATATAAATGAACACAAACAAGAAGTTTTTAATGCCATTATAGCCTTGTTACGTATATATAATATAAATATAATAAAAGGGAAACGTATTTAATATTTGAAACAAGGTATTTGAGAGATATTCTTTTGAGAGACAATCCGAAAATAGTTTTTGGTTTCGCATTTGTTAAAATGTCTGCACCGGGATGTAAATCAATGACGGGGGTTGACATCCTGGCCGTTGCAGTACACATTCAATGTACGGGCGTAACAAAAATAATCTATGCTCGAACGATCAGAAATACCACAAAAAAAATCGTTGTCGCGTGATAAACCGTGGTCTGTTTTTATCAGCAGCGTCGATATTTGTGTTCGAATTTGCGCTCTCCATTTTTACGCAGGTTTCCGCCGGCGCGACGCGTCGGGTCATTACGGCGATCCGCGCGCGACGTTATGGCAACGCCAAAATATTTCTCCGTGCGCGCGGAACGAATGCCAAACGCATATCCGAATCATAAATGCGTGGACACGCATTGTCGATCCGCAATAGGTCACGCCACTGCATACAACCGCCGCTTTTAATCGCCTGGTCGGATTACCCGTTATACGGATTCAACCTGGTTCCCGATGTGCACATGCATCGTCAAACGCATTGCTGCATATTATCTCGAAGGACATGACTTGCTAAATTTATCATTATAATTTCGGCACTTAAACATTTAGCGTTTAACATTTGAGATTTTTGATTGTGAGGCTAGTCTGAATACAAACCAAACGTTTCGATTCCGTAGATTTTCGATAAATTTGAAATTGACGTTTCGTAAGTGCAAAAAGGAAACATTTATCTGTAACTTTCAACATGAAGATGAAGTCCAAAGTTGCATATTTTAAAAATCGGCATTCTTCAATTCTATACGTTTCTTTATTATTAATATTAATATGAATTTCAAATTGTATTGTAACGTGTAAAGAGAAAGCGTTGGTTTCCTATCATGGATAAAGGAAACATGTTAAAATGTATTAAAGCACGTAAAATTATCTTTTTATTATAAAATTTAATTTTTCTGACATATTGTTCAGAGATTATTCATCAAACAGAAAACGTACATAAATTAGGATATACGATTTTAAGAAAATTTGAAAGTATATTTTAACATATTTTGATTAATTGACGAGATTGCTAATCTACTTAAATCTAGTAGCGCAAAGCGTAGATGCCTCTTGTAGAACACTTCAATATTGGTTTAGGTAGCATGCATCAGAATTAAATATTCCAAGTTTAATTGCGCTTGGATACTCTATATAAATACTTAACTTTTAGATACGTGCCTGCTAATTTTGCAAAGTATGTATATGCAACACTGTGAATAAGCTCCGATTCGAAATCGCGATTCAAGCTTACCGAAGTGGATTCTATTTACTCGGTGATCCTCGTGATCTACTTTCCAGCACTTCGCATGCTTGCTCTATGCATATTCAGGAGTCCAAATACAGTCTTGTTAGCGCCAGATCAGTGGCTGCTGTGCGTATCGCTCTACCGAAGCGTTCAGGAAACTTCAAAGTGAACGGGGCAAACCGTTAAAATTGTCCGAAGGACCTCGAAAAGCAACAGCCGGACAATGAGAAAATATTTCACCATAGAGATTTTCAGCCGTACCACACTAATTGTTATACCGTTCCGTAACAATTTATGAACACGTGTAGGTAGATCTGGAGAATGAGAATTGTAAAGCAGCTCCCATTTTACTCTGTACGAGTAATTACAGATACTACAGTTCTTTTGTTTTCATTATAAAAGAAGTTAATTTTCATATGTTAAATTGAATAGAAGCTTTGAATTTTTCGTAAAAATTGGAACAATGCTTGGTATTAAAAAAAATACTAGAAGACGACATATGTGCGCTCTGTGTTATTAATAATGTATAAAAAGATAAAGTGTATTTTATTAACATTAAAATTGATTGCATTTAAATTAACCGACAATAATTCCAGGTCAAAGAGTAATAATTTATTTCATAGTTCACGAACGTAATATAACTTTCAAATTGAGTATTGTATGATGATAAACGGATAGTTTCTTTTGGAAGAGAATATGCATAATACAATGAAATGGAATAAGAGACTTTATTACATTTTCTTCTAGATAATTCTCATGCATATAAAGTTTGAGGCACTTTTAATATAAGAGAAAAAAATTAAACTAGTTATATATAAACAAACATGTTCAACAGTGATCTTCATATTTTTAGCAAAATAAAAATTTGACGAAATGTATCGTATTCGTTTCGTTACAATATTCTCTCAAGGATATATATATCTCGAGAATTATTCATAAAAACAACATATTTGAAACAAGACTTTGCCAAAATTTTAGGGATATTTATAATTCATCACTTATTTAAATATGAAATATCATATATTATTCGATATTGATATTAAGCTGTTTCGTTTATTTATACGTGTTTATATGCATATTTAATTATAAATCTGCTAGATACTTAAATACAAAATATCATATTATCCAGTATAAACTGCGTCATGTATTTCGCATTTAATAAAATATTAATACTAACCTATAATTATTATTAAATCTAATTATAGTAATCTAAGTTTATTTGCTTAACACTAATACTAAATTATATTTTAATATAATTATATATAAAGAATTCGGTAATAATAATTCAGTAATGAATAATATTAGAATTTTAATGCAGTATATATTTATATCATCTTTTTTTCTCTTTTCAAAGCTAGATTATTTTGACCTTTAATTTCGCCCAACGAAAAAATATTTTTTAATAAATATTCAAAACACATATTTTAAAAATATTATAAAAGAGAAAGGAAAAATATAATAAATAATATAATATTAAAATGTAACAAATAGTTTACGTTAGAGAAAAACTTATTAAAAGCAGTGTTGTTGTCTGCGCTTCGGAATCGATACCGCGAGAACTTTCAATGACAAACGAGAACAAAGTGTGTTATAAGCTCCATCCAATTCTTTCCTTTGACGCATGTTACAACAACCGCTCTTTTGCAAGTGGAAACGTCGATTCACCGGATGTTTATCGGCCGCGGTAGCGTGCGCAGGAACACGTTTGAGAACGCAGGCATGCTTAGAAGCAACCGCTCGAGAGAATCTGTTCGTTGTGCATTTCTCTGAAGACGTTATCTCGAAAGGCTTAAAAATATTACTCGCGTCTGGCGGCGTAATGTGGCACGCGCCAATATAATTCTCAAGCACGCTCTATCGGTTTTTCGTCGAGGAAAAACAAACCATTGCAAAAAGGGCTGTTATCACTCAGTGTAATGTGGTTTGCTCCTGTGTGTAATATCGATGCTAAGAATATTTTTGAAAATGCTTTCAATGCCAACAAAAAATCTCCATGTTCGTTTACACAGTGGAGAAAACTATACATATAGGATGTCTTGTACTATTAAAGACAATTATAAAGACTCTCTGCTGGGAAATCTTTATAATTGTTTTTAATAGTGTAAGACATCCTACAGTATTCTCGATTGAAGAATTTTCATTTATTACACTTGAATAATCAGGTACTAACAAGAGTGTTGTTTCAAGCGTAATTGTAAGAGTTTGTTATTAATAGCCTTATAAAATTAAAAAAAAATCGTAATTCGTTTCAATGCGTAAGAAAGTATGCTGAATGTTTCGTTGATATAACTTTTATCTGCTTTATAATTAACTTTATAACATAAATGTGTTTTTAAAAATGTTTAAAAATTTCAATCAAAATTAAATTAAGATTTTCATTATTATCCCAAACAATAATTGCATTTCAAAGTAGTTAATAAAATGACCTGCCAAATATCAATAAATTAATAAAATAAATATAAAAATATAAAGCTAATTGATAGCAGTACTATTGGTAACTTCTCAGAAACATTACGTATATTATATCGATAATCAATCCATAATTTACATAAAACGATAATAAAATTTGCATAATTCCGTAAAGCATTCCGAGAAATTAAGAAAAGTATCGGTGCTTGCGAGTGCAGCGACGAAGCGAAAATTCTGCGAGCGAACGAGGTAGCATGAACGCTTCGTCTATTTCGCATGCTAATACGATTCCGCCATCGAGAACCGCCATCGCTGCAAATGCAAAACGCCGCGCCATACGGGGTTTTTGCGTGGATGCAATAAACAATAGATAAGGTATTCGACTGAGGCGAAAGACGAAGTACGATTACGGCAGGTACGGGTCTTGCTTACGAATCAGCCATCGTTGACTCACCGAGCTTCTGTCCGATAAGATAAAGCTTATCACCGATGGCTGCGGTGCGAGACTAACCGCTTTCTTTGCCTCCACTCCGTGTCCATGTTATTTTCCGCGATCACAGAAATGTTCCTTGAAACACGTTTCAAAATCGAACATCACTCGATAAACTAGTTACTCCGTATCAGCGGTTCTTAATTTATTTCTTTCACGTTTGATTGGTACAATTGAACGTGATAGTTTGCCAAGACAAAAGTCGGCCAATTAAAAGTAATTATTAAAGCATTTTGCTATCAATTAATTGCATAATTTTTTTCTAATTTCATCCATGACGCTACCAATTACTAATAGTGCTTACGAATACTTTTTAAGAAAAAATGTCACGCGGTAAGATTAGCAGTATTGATCAAAACCAATATTGTTCATAGCAACAATATATTTTTCTACAATTTGCAATTATATAACGAGCAATTTAGCTCGCGTGCGCAAAAGACGTACGTAACGTTTAATAAACGTGAATAATGAATAATGCAAGAAAGAGTGAACTGAATGCGTGAGAATGACATAAATTTTGTTACTACAATGTAGCACCAAGTCTATCTATAATTTACGGGCCTATCATTTTCTCAATGAATCCTCGAAACTGGCAATCTTTGCTCACATTACGGACAGTTTCGATTTTAATGTGAACTTTGTCGGCTAAGTTATGAAATGTATCTTCACTAAAAAAAATTACAGCAATAGAATTATTGGCAAATGCATCGAGATCGCACGAAAAAAGATAATAAAAAGTATTAAAAAGATTCTCAATTAAACAATTGCTCGAAGATATATCCATCTTTTATCTCGTCAATGAAAAAGCATTGATACGAACTTTTTACTAGAATTGTATCGGGAAAAAAATAATTAAATTATTCGTTGTGCAAAAGGGTAATACAGAGGTCGAAATACAGAAAGATTAAAAATGTGATGTAAATTGGCTGGTTTATCGATCGTAATAAGATCTTATAATGGACAAATTTATTTAAATTTATTTAATGAAATTTTTTCTCCTCTTAAAAATCTTTAAATTGCTAAATCAAAATATAGAAACATAAGTACATGCTTTAAATAAAAAAATTTGCAATAGATAAAATAATCAATATTATGTTCAAATAATTTTTACGAATTTATCAAAATCATCGTAATTATTTTTAAGACTATTAAAAAATTCAAGATACAAAAATAAAATGATGATATTTTAAATAATACTTATTTCTCGTCAAAAGACATCTAAATCTGATAAATTAGAATACCTTGCAAACGTCCAATTTACAGTACATTTTAGACTTTGATTTGATTATACCAACATAAAGTCAGTCATCATTATACAAGTTCTTTATTTTCGTTCTTTACAAGAACAATATCATTCGTCATTTTTCGTTAGCATTATTACAGACTTTATTCCTCGTAAAGTTTATTTTCGCATGCATAGCTTCTGATAACAGAATGAAGATAGAACATGCATTGACTAGTATCAGGTTCAAGATAGAGGAATAGGCTGAAGAATTTAAACGAAAGATTAAATTGCAGGCCGATACGCACGCGTGTATATCGTGTTACGGGCGACTATATTAGCGCGTCGTAATCGTTTTCCATGAAGAAATCGACATCTAATTTATTTTCGAGGCTCATGTTTGTTGAGACGTGACGTAATCGGACTGAAACAATGTCGGGACGAAATGGAACTCGCAAGGAAGGGATCGAGCTAGAGCTCGTTACTAGCTAGAGCCCGGAGCGAGGCCTAGTCCGTCAGCCAAAATAAACAGAATGTCACGGATATAAATAAAGCTTTCACTCTCTTCTCTACGTTCTTCTTTTCGTTGAGCTGTCGCGCTTGACGTTGTGACAGAGGTCCCTTGATCGGTGTGCATCCCGTCGGAAACACCGCTAAAATGGTTCACCCGCCGCTACGTCATTGACAGGAATAATTATAGGACAAGAAATAAACTTCGTCCTCCATTCAGTTTTCTCAATTGTGAGGCCAGCAGTGAAACGCTAGCATGAGATGATTCGAATTGGTAAGTGGGGCTGAGTTTCGCCTACATTATCTTGAATAAACCTTCGTCTTATGGAACTATTTGAGAAGTTACGCTGATCGAACAGAAGAATATTTTATCAAATAAGAATAATTGTGTTTAACATCGTTCTAATGGCGAATATATTGCATTGTGAATTTCTTTCAATTTTACGAAAAAAAAATTATATATCGAAAGAGAAATTCTACAACTTAGAGTTGCTACTAAATATCATTCTTCCACTTTGGAGCCTTATTCATAAATTTGCGCTGATAAATGTCGAATACGAATTCTCATAAATGTTATAATATTTCAAGTAATGCACGATAAAACAATTTGGTTGATACAAGAGTATCAATGGACTGTGCATATTGTATCTATGTACAATTATGTTTTCGAGAAAGTAAGTTCTACGTTCGCGATTAATCTCGCGCTTTGTACAGCGAGCTTGTGAGCTGCTTTATCTAAATTCGGCTTACGTCAGTTGCGGCGTTCATGAGATTCATCTAACGACAAGGCAACTATAATGCTCTGATACCGGATAACGTGCGCTCTCTTGTTTACTATTTTCCCGTTTTACTGGGATTTGCATGTAGCTACAACGGCACTATTCATGGCGGCCGCCGCCGCGCACGTCCCGCATCCTATATGGAAAAATCCTTTTCCGTATTGCACGTGCGCGTGGTTACGAATAGCCTGATCTCGGTTTCGGTTACACCACGTCGTGTCTATTCATTTTTATATACAACCACGGATGTTATGCACTTGTACCCCAGTTCCGTTCGCTTTACTTATGCCATAAGTAAAACGAGATTTTGCCTGCCTATCGGCGGTAATCCAGATAAGTCAGGGCAACAACTATCACAGCTATACTTCTTACGATCGTTTTAATAAATAATTAAGATTGTGCAAAATATTCTAAATTTCGTTTGAAACATAATGAATATCCATAGCGTTTAATTCCGTTGGCTATTTCTGTGACATTTGCAATAGATTTTTTATTTTTCACATTACACATTATATTTTTAAACGTCACATCCGAATATCATACTATACATTTGTTATCATTACATCTATTTAATATGCTTTAATTTCTGCATTCGTTATATCTGTTTTAAATATTTAACGTATAATGATAATATTAGTATTATATTCTGTTACTTAGAGATCTTCAATGAAAATATGTATGAATTAGTAATAAGAATTAAAAAACTTTTTTTAAATTACATATAATAAATTCATATATTAAATTGTCTAATCGTGGCAGTGATAAAAATGACAGATAAGATAATATATATTTCGCTGTCTTCAACATCTTATTTTTATCAATTCGATTCGAATTTAGAGAAATTTCTTTTTTCTCTTCTAATTCTCTATAAATAATATTATTTTAAATTTTATTTTTGTTAAAAATATATAATTTTAATGGAAATTACGTCGAGAAAAGGAAAAGAATGATCTACCTACATTTACACGATTGGGCAAAATTATTTTTTGTTATGTTATTCTTCTTCACTCGTTATTTTATTTATTGTGCTTTATTTTCTAAGAGTTTTCTCTACTTTTAGATTATTGTTAAGAAAACATATTTAATTGCTTTGAGAGAAATTTTAAGAATTGTTCCGAAAATTTAAGTTTTTTTTCCAAATTATTTGTCATATTGTATTTTTTTTCTGTGTAGTCACGTTTTCGGTATTCAGTATTGCCTTTGCTATTCGATTGAAAAATTAAGGCAAGTTCAACTGCGAAACCGTTGCAATTGAATGGTTAACCAATGGAGTAACTTCTGTTTAACGCGTAACTGCTAGTAAACAGGATCGAGCGTCGGTCCATGTAACGCGGTTACTTGATCCAGGATCTTGTTCGCGGAATTGCGCAAGCTCGACCGTAACAAACAAAGTGTCAGAATCAGGTTTCGGTTAACGCTAAACGCGAGGTGTAAAGCCGCTTGAATCTTGGCGTGATTACAATTTGGCATGTCATTTGCACACAGCGCTGCTAGGGCGCCTGTAACGGTGTTGCGCTTCGATGTAAAAAAAAACGACCGCGCGCGAGCATCCTTCGTGAGGGGGAAGGGTTCTTATGCGGCACGAAATAAAAAAAAAGAGAAAGACAAACGGGATGAGTAAAAAGGGGGAAAAGGAGCGTAAAGGGTAAAAGCATGGAACGGGAGAGTGAACGATCATGCGAGAGAGAAAGAGAGAAGAAATGGAGAAAAAAGAGAGAGGAAAGAGAGGAACCGAGCGGTCCAGCCCAGCGCAGCACGTGACGGGTGTCGTTAATATTTCATTAGCATTCGTTTTGCGTCGTCCCACCGACGTGGCCGGTTTTATATACGCTTTACGTTACACCCCCGTCCAGCCGGTAGTCGAATTTTTATTGCTAACGCGGCGCAGTTATCCGTAAAAAAATCGCGCGTTTTGCCGCGTTCGTTGACTCTCCTGTTGGTTTTCGCAGCACTATCCGATGCGCTTTTCGACGTTCTCGAATTTTTACATGGCCCCTTTTGCGATCGATAGGAAGCGGTTGGAAGAAATCGGAAAACTCGAAGTAAAATCTGCTACATGAATAATATACATGCATCACGAGGGATGATTATCTTTCTCCTAGTTTTTCGTATTTTTTACTTTTGATAAGCGTTATCAAAAACAGACATTAAATTATGATTTGTTAGACACATTTCATTAATTATAATGCATATTAATATCTAAATATAGCGAATAGATTTTGAATTTATAAAATATAAATTTTAAAATCAGTATAGTTAAGAAAAGAACCGCATTTAAGTAATTTTCGATTATTCGTGTATCTATATTCAGTTCACACATTCAGTTGTATCCCTATTCTAGTATTCTTGTATTACATATTTAGTACTCTAGTACTGTAATATTCTAGTATTCTATTACCCTTGTATCTAGTACTCTTATATCACTCTTGTATATAAAATAATTATTTCCTGAATGGACATTTATAAAATATCTACGTAATATTTAGAATAATATGGTGTATTCACATGATGTTTGTGATTTATCACGGTATTTTTATACGAGCAATGCAATATTGTCTAATATTGTGAACTTGCTATGATGAAAGTCGAGGATTTAAAAAAAGGAGATTAAGAAGATAAAGAGAAGCGGAACGTGCCATGTAAGCATTCGCGTGCAAGCCGATCCTTCGTCGTTCTGGTACCTCTATGTTGTCGGCAAAATTTGTTCGCCTCTGCCCCTCACGATTCTCTTGGCCTACCTTATCGTCCTACCACTTGGTGCTTCGTAGCTCGCTTATGTCTTCTTTGACTACGCAATCTCGACAAGCCCCTCAATTCAGCCAATTAATTAACATCTAATGAACGTGCTTTGAGCTGCATTCTCCGCCGGAGCGAAGAGAGTTAACTTTACCTTCGCGACCGTTATTGTTGTCTTCTCTTTCGGTTATACCGTCATGCCACGCGTTGCTCGGAATTTCGTCCTTAATCGTACCAGAACTTTGAAGCGATCGAGCGATCGTTAAACAAGACGCTCGAAGTCTTATTATATTTAACATTACAAAAGATTTAGTATCTCTTGTTAAAACTAGAAATTCGATGCATACGAAAAGAATTCGGATTTATAGTTTGTCTTTAACGAAACAGATCGGATTATTTTACAAAAAGTATACTTAGCCCGAGATGCTGTTACGTCTTTTTATTTTTTATCGAAATTATGTTTTTGCTGCTGTATTGCTACTAGCACGTTTTTTGCTTTAATGAATCTCGATTGATAGAATTAAATTGTTATTATCTCAATCACCAATCGCTTAGTGTATGCAACAAAAGTACAATTTTTTTCTTTTTTCAGGAAGTAAACAATACTTTGGTTTTCTTAAGAATTAATTAATTCGATGCCATTACTTACAATACGATCTGAGCACGTCGCGATATTAAAATTTTAATTCGCAACCTTAGCGCACATTGCGGAAAAATAATTAAAAAATTTTCACTCACCATTCCGATTTTCGCTGTCGGCCGGCTTCATTTGGATCGGATGGCGCATCTGAAAATAAAAGAGTCAACGATATAGTTTGCGTTCGTGCACCTCGAAAGCGCATCGCGGGCAAACGTGATAAAAGTGACATTTATTATTGATAAGACTGCCGATATCATCGGCGTTAGAGAGTGGGTTCGAGTGTAAAGTTCGTTTCGCGCTTTTTGAAAAATGCAACGACGGGAAGCCGTTTTCCGCGGTTTGCGGTTTGCTCTCGTTGTACTTACATAGAGACGAGTGCGAATGCAATTCGCCCGGTCTTATTCTAAGGATTCTTTCCTATTTCATGCGCGAGACCGAAAATCGAACGCGATATAACGCCGGAATTCGTCGAAACACTTTACAGAACGTCAGCACAAACATGTATCTACATACATCGATACAGCGCGCTGTTTCCGGTTGCGCCCGATAAATTTACCATTTCTTATATCTCTACTGATTCTTTAAATATAGCTTGAAATAGATTTCATTTCAATACAATTTTTAACATTGTTTTTCCAACATTTGAGTTTATAACTTTTAAAATTTTTTTATCAAAAATATATTTTATTAATGGTTACTTGAAATTAATAAAATAATAAAGTTTCAAGAAGTATTTACAGCTTTAAAACTTATTTCATAAAACAATTTCTACACTTACAACCAGATTTAAAAATATTAATTTTTAATATATTTATTAAAAATAGAATTATTCTAAAATGTAATTCCTAATCAAAGAATAGCTTCGATTCATATATTTAAAATATAAGTATTTAAAATTACTATAAAATACATTCTCTTAGTATTTTTGCCTGTTTTTCAACATGCTGCATTAGCGATTGAACATTTTTCTGTTTTTTTTTTTAAATAAAATCAATATTAATATAATAAATCAATCTAATTTGACGCTCAAAATTATATCAATTGGCAAAGAACTTGACATAAAAAACTAATGAAATTGAAGGACACATTACAACTTAAAAAGCAGTCATTAAAATTCAAATATGTACTGTAATGGCAGATATTGCAGAGTGGAGTGTTCATTACAACGATATATCGAAAGGCCATCGAAACGGGCGATATTTTTTTTTTATAAACAATATTTATGAGCGAAACGCATGGAAATCGAGTTTGGAAAAGTAGATTCATCGTATGACCAATCGCTTGTGTGAATATGGAAATTATTTTGGCGTATTCGTTCGAACGTGTGCAATGAGATTTTCTGCGCAATGAATCGATGCGATTGGCTACGTGCTCGCGACAAACGCACGAGATCTTCATAAACAGATAAGAATTGAGAAGCATCAATGCATATTAGTGCGATATACGCCGTATGCGCGATTATCTATCGCTCGTTGTAATAAAATCGATTTATGTGTCAAATTTAATTGTGCGGATTTCGCTGCGGGATAAAATTCATGGCAAGTTTATGTTTTAGCAATTATGCGATTGAAACAGAGCACATGCGAGTTTGTAAACGATTTTCGAGTAAATGAATGTTATCGTGGCTGTACACGCGCGCAGGCTCACACATTTCGTTGTATGTACGTTTAAAATACTCTCTGAGATTATTTCAATACTGTCGAGATAAAAAATGCAGTCGATTAAACTTTTTTTTTTAAATTGCGATACGCGCGGATATAATAGCCTGATACAATAGCCGATAGACCTCAACTATTCCGTGTATGATGCTTCGTTCTGCAAAAATTGCATTTGTTGCATCCGCAAAGTAATTATCGATAATATATAATTTCTATGTATTGCTTTACTATAAATAAGCTTCTTATAGGATTAAAATTTTTTAATATAACATAACTTACTGTATTGGATTTCTGAATATATATCTTAACAGCTGCAACTAGCCGTCTTATGAAGACTCATAAAAAATTAGTGAGGTGATTATTCTTGGCAAATAAAAATGCAATGGCGGTATCGTAAAGTTAAGCTCTTCCAGCCGAGATGATGCATTATTGCACCATAACGAAATAACTGCATGTAGGGGGGGAAAGAATAAGAGAGCGAGATCACGAGAGAGAGAGAGAGAGAGAGAGAGAGAGAGAGAGAGAGAGAGAGAGAGAGAGAGAGAGAGAGAG
>NW_012027153.1:1518590-1561415 GCF_000956235.1 Wasmannia auropunctata | reverse complement strand
CTAGCATTTCCATTTATTATGATGGTTATTGCATGCCGGAGAAATAAGCCCATCAGTTTTTACGACGCTCGAATTATATCGATCGCAGCAACTTATACTTCAGCGAGAGCGATGAACAAAGTGTTACGGTCTAAGCCACTTTCGAACTCCTTATTTTTAATTTAATTATTGGACTCGTTAAATTTAACGCCGTCACTAAGTTCTGGCGGCGATGAGAAAGCTCGATGGAAACGTCCGAGTGATCCTCGATGTGCTTGCCGATCATAATGAATGACTCATGGTATTGCGAGAAACGCAAGAAGTAAGAAGTATACTCCGTCAACACGCCGTTGCTAATCGATTAAAGACGAGCAACCATGTCATCATAACGTTTCAGAATGACGAAAGATACCGTGGCTAAAAATAATCGACGAAAAGATTGACGTGTTTATTAGAAATATTTACAAAAAGTCGACAGTTAATTCTTAAAAAATAACATATTATTAACTTATTCTGAAGAAAGAAGTTTAATTATAATAAAATATTATTTCTCTCTTTGTTCTTTATATTTACTTGTTGCACTTTATTCATTCGTATTACTCGTTTCCGATTCTTAGTTCTTCGTGGTTTCTTTATTTCGTAAACTCTCAGTTGCACAAACCTTTAATGTCAGAAACTTTCACTTCTAGCTGAAACTACGATTACAATTCTTGATAATTCAATACATATAAATTGATTATATATAGGTATTTATTTGTATCACATTATAGCTATTTACGTCATATATATGTATTCTCGAATGCTCTAAATCTCGTTTTTATTAAATTATATAGAACCTTAACATATCTTCATTATTATAATAATTATGAATTTCCATAGACAGTCACGTTCATAGTCAGCCTAATTCCATAGACGGTCATTTTCATAATTCCTTGCATTTGACGTAATCCGTCGGGCAGTTACGATCGTTTTTAGTAGCGAAAGGGTTAGGACTTCTCTCGTGGAATACCCCGTGTTCGCTGAGAACTCTGGCGCTCATTTGCCATTCATTCCCGAAACTGGGTTGCTGGCAATTGTGCCTCCGGTTCTATCTCGCAACCGTCTGTGCCGGGAAGGATCATCCCAAGATTCGAATTCGATATCCGTATCGACCAGCGGGATCGATACGCCAAGCCAGGTATAATCGGCCCACCAGCCGCGATTGCGATCGAAGATTATGCGCATCGACTAACGACCCATATACCACAACGATGATGCAATCTGGAGGCACCAGATTCGCTATATAGAGCAGTGAGCTAGTATACTTTACCGATACGAGACATAACGGAGTACAATACTATGCAAGCAGCTTCGATATTTTAAAGTAAACTATTTTATTGAAAAAGCTGACGTTTTCAAGTTTTGACGTCAAACTAACATTTAATTTAAAAAATACACATTAATTTGTGAAAATTGAAACTCTCGGCAAGTATTCATGATTTAAAATAATTCTTATGGAATTTCTGATTAGAGAACTGTAATACTTTTAACAATAACTTTCTCATAGTCTTAATTTGTTTCAGTTGTGCGGGTTGAGCTGTAAATATAATATGTATCTTTAGAATTCTTTTCTAATTGTTTTACATTACATTAATTAATTTATGCTTTATTAAGATATTTTAAAAACTCTAAAATATTGATCAAATTTTATAATATAATTACCGTATACACACACATTTCCTTCCCAAAAGTTCTTTCAAAATATTAACATACAACGCAGTAATTTAATTTTCATGGTTGTTCGCAAATTGAAAGATAAAAAGTCAGATAACAAATACGTTGATTTGTTCAAGATGTGTCATAATAAAATTTCCCGTTGATTTACGGCAATGGCTGGCAATGTAAATTAAATGATCCAACAAATCAAGAGTATTTTACATGCTCATAAATAGAGCCTTGGATTGGTCGACGATGCAGCTTGGAGAAATGCCTGCTAACCGGCCTCTTAAATCAACGAGCGGAACGTTCATACCGAAAGCCAGTATAACTATTCACATCTGTAAACTATCTTTGAATCTCCGTGAATGTTTTAGTCTGATGGTTATAATCGCCTAAATTCACGGAACTTATATTTAGAAACAATTGACATTAAAAAGATATCTAGAGGAAAAGTGTATAGAGATTAATCTGACGTAAATCTGATTTCATCGAGATGAATTATCAGAATCTACAAAATGGTTTCTGATATCGTGAAAAATACTGTGTAAAAAGTATTCTGTCCGAGGATAAGACGATGCATCCCGTCCGAGGGTGCGCGCTATCTTGTTGCGGGTGAGTTTAGAATATTCTATTTGCGAATCTCCTCGATACTCCGGACGCGAAAGAATTTCTCGTATCGCACTGTGAGAGCCAGCTTGAAATTCATATCTATGCTAAGCGCGTGGCGCGTTTAGGTTTAGTGCTTTCCGCATCGTACCTTTATATTGCGGCCGATTCGGTAATTTCGTGCATAGCAATCCCGCTTTTAAAGTCGACGGATGGTTTGATCCGTTGGCGAGGATAGACTCCGTCTTCTCGACGGGATTTTTATAGAGGCTTCCCCCTTCCTCCGGTAATTCGAGAAGCGCCAGTTTTGGCGAGAAACACCGAGAACATCGATGAGAAATTTGGTAAAAGTGTGGAGCGATACCGCGAGATCTGGCGAAGAAATTAAATGAGATCCCACGGAATCTAAATGTTCCTCGAAACGTTGATATCCTTGGAATAATAAAATATCTGGAATAGGTGAAGCATAATCGGCTTCCAGTCTTCCGAACGTGCAATCTCCTCCTGACGGACTGCACAATTCTCAATTTTTAATCTAGACTCTTCCCAAGAAATGAAGTTCAACAGTTTTCGCGCAAAAGAAGGAGCCGGCACTAGTTGGAGTTACACTCGTGAATTTCTCCCGGCGTTCATCCTCATTTAGGAAGTGCAAGTTTTCTTTCGTAGAAATTCTTTTTCCACATCATAAATCGGAGACCCCGAACCTTTTATCTTGCTAAATTTTAATCCGGCCATATCAATAGAGACTCTGAGTACTCGCAATGGATTACAATATATATTAGATCGTAGTACGTAACTGTTTTATATCATAATGGAATTTATAAAATGAAGTTATCATTATTTAATCAATACCAAAAATATTTTTATTGTAAAAAATAATCGTTATGAATCATTAATCAAAGCTTTTCTCTTATGCAAAAAATGTATTAATTAATTTGTTTTGTAATTTTACTTACCGAGATATCTCATTTTTTGGTAGTGATTTGAAATATTTATCATATTAAATTACATGAATTTATTTATAATTTTGATTATTATAACAATTAATCAAAACTCTTGCATTCTTATTAGAAATAATATACTGAAAGTTCTCTGGATAATAAGATCTCATTAATAATTTGTATTCTTTTCCAACTTCTGGCTTATCAAATACGCTCCATTTCTTCATTCCTTTCAAAATTATTTAATAACACTTTATTTGTATATTCATAACAATTATTGTTATGTTCTACTTCTTACATTGATATATATATATTTTTTTAAGTATTGAAGATAAAGTGGAATTATTCGGTTTCAACAGTTTGTGGCATGTACCTCTCCCGTCTCGAAAGGAGGGCGGAGGGCGAGGACTCGATTTAAAGTTATACCTCTGCTTACGTATTCTCGCGTCTCACTCATTTCCAGGATACGTCGAAGCTCCTTTATCCTTCTTCGCTCAGCCGCGTCCGGACTACGAAAGTAGCAGTTCCGCTCTCCTGCCGGAACAGTGCCGTGCGCGTCGCGACTCTGCCTGCTGACTCTGGCTTCGTGACTTTTAATCTCGACCCCATTGTGAGGCCGGCGAAGGGTAATTTTTATAATCTTCGTGCGAGGATGGGGGACGGCGTGACGACTAGATTTAAAGTTGCGCCATCCTCTCTTATCCGCGTCGTCACGCTTTAAGAGGGACGCGCCTTCACACCCGACCTACTCCAGTCCTCTCCTTCCCTTTGGCCTCTCCTGTCTTCACCTTGAGTCGCGCAAATTCTACCACCCATCTCGACACCACTCTCTCCTTCCTATGTTTTAATCGTCGACGAAATTACAAAAAGTGACACTTTCGCACTTTCGCCACTTGCTGACTTTCGCGACTTTTAATCTTCGTGGCTTGTTCGATCGTATCAAAATGGGAATACTTGTGATATTTGTATAATGGATTCATATTTCCTGAGATGTTTGAATGTTTATGATATAAAATTTCGTAACCAAAGATGTATATAGTCGCAATTAAAAGAGAGCAAGAGATACTCGACATTTACAAAAATAAATATTTTCTGTTAGTTGATACGTTTTTACAAAAGTCTTTATCATTTTGCATTTTCGATAAAGATTAATACTGAAAATGTTATATTGTTCCAAATTATTCATCTGCTTTCATTGAAAATTGTTATTTCGTAGGAATATTTTATTGAATCTGGAGTGTGCGACGCGCACAAGTGCGGTTTCATATGTTTCATATTTATACAGTTTCAATCTGTATCCTCTATGCAATAGTCGAGTTTTATTTCAACAATGCACAATAATAAATTGTGTATCTATTGCCTGTAAGGATTTTTTTATAAGCATATCAATTCTTTTTATTAAAAAAATTTAATTTAATGTCTTGTAAAAAAAATTTAAAAATATTTAACTATATTCTAATTGTACATATATATTCGAGATGGTTGTCAAGAAATTTTGCAAATAATACTGTAGTTGAAAGTTCAAAAGAATATATATATATATACCTATATATATATACACAATATTTTTTTTCATTTACAATTTTCTATATAAAAAGTCATGCATATTCACTGCATGTTTTTAGAAAGTTCAATTCTATCAGAATCAAATATTTTATTTGTTTGATATTTTGCGAATGCAACGTTTGTTGCCTTTCACGACTTTAGATATTCGCGCATAGATAGATTCGCACACGCACTCATACATACTATCCGGCAATATGAAGACACAAAGAAATATTTATAACTCCGTACCTTTTTTTTTTTATCTAACGCACGGAAAATCTCCCATATATACACACTGCAAAATACAAAATTGTCAACTCTGAATACTATCGGCAATGGCGATAGTACTCTCGATCAAGAAAAATTCGCTTTTGTTCATCCCTGCCCGCATATTTCCCACCAGATCTCTCGACTGTGCGGTATAAATTCAATATCCACACGGTAAAAGCCGATCGGCCAGGGTGCGCTTTGACATTCGAGGGGTTGCCCCGAAAGTGACAAGGGCGCGTAGGCGGGATGGCTGGGATGCGCGCGGCGTAGGTAGCGGGTATTAAAATCGACGTATTCGACTCAAGGGCTCGGCCGTCGTATCGCCAGTTATAAATTCGTTTCACGTACCGCCACGTCGGGCAGCGTCGACAGAATGAAAAAAGGCCACGGCGAGAGAGAGAGAGGACGGCGGGGGAGGAAAGAGTGGCTGGCCAGAGGGATGCTTTTTTTTCCCGATGGCGCGCGCGGCGAAGAGAGCCTCGTGAAAAATCTGCATGGATTTTAGCGACGACGCGACGCGGCGGGGAGAAAAAAATGCGGCCGCCACGTGCATCCGCGCGCGAACCGACGCTTGGCGAAGGGTGGGCGCCGCGACACGGCGAAACCGATGTTCTCAATGAAGGGAAACATGAAATACGAGAGCGCCGGTGGCGCGGTGGCAGAGAGAAAGCCGGGAGTGAGAAAGGATCAATTTCTGGTCGATTTTGCGCGACGAGAGCAAACATGCTCATCAAATTTATAGCGTTTGATAATTCCGGTTCTCTCAGGATCGGTTTCGTCAACGTCATTTATCTTCAATCGCATTTCGCCTGGTTCTTCGTATTCTTACAGTTTTATTTTTAGAAAAATACAAAAAATTAAGTTAATGTCAAAATTAGTCAGATTTATCAAGTAAACCACAATTGTGACAATGAAAATTATATGTATTATAATTGACTCGATTGTTGTTGTCTTGTAAAAATCGAGAATCAAAAGAAAATCGAGTTGATGTCTTACTGCAGCACGTGCGATTGATAAAGAGAAATAAGGTATATGCTGTATAAAAGCGAACATGGCTTATGAATATTCTTGAATAAAAAAAGAAACAATTTGTGCTCCGTTCTAATAAATATGTTCATCAAAAATACATGAAAGACTTTGTAAATGTCTAATAAGTAAATGTCTAAAATATCTGCCTGTTAGTAAAATTGCAACTCCTTACAGTTGTTTTACAAAAATAGAAATTTAGCCATCATTATCGGTATTGACGATAAGAAGAAAAATAAAATATAGAATTGTATAGGAAAGATCGACTGCTTAAAACGAACTTATCCAATAAATTTATGAATACGTTTCGTAACACAATCGTTTGAAACAGAATTATGGTAATATTATCTCGAGTGTTTAGCGGACAGTGAGGGTAGGTTCCTTTCTTTGCTGTACGTCGGAATGCTGCGGCGGAACATTAATTTTCTTTATTAACAAGTAATAGGGACTATTTTTTTGACCAAGAATGAGTGAGTCGACAAGGGACAAAACCAACGTTCTCAATGAAGGGAGGAATGAAATACGAGAGGACCGGTGTCGTGGCGTACTGGAATAAAAAAGAATGAAATGTTGGTAGATGTTATGATAGGAGCAAACATGCCTATCAAAATTTATGAATAATGGTTGTTCGGTAATGTAACCTGCCGAGGAGATGTAGATAAACATCAATATAGATTATAGATCATCAATTCAGGCATTTTGCAAAAAAGTGGTCTTTTAACCCTTTGCAGCCTCACGCGCGTTATATATAGCACAAAATAAATATCCCGTTGTAACAAATAACAAAAACGATTTTCGGCCAAAATACACGATAAATCATACACAGCACGTTTATTGGAAAACATAAATATATGCATTTGTAAAACGGAGATTTATTTAAACATTTGCCAGACTTTATTTATAAACAGTAATTTAAATACCTACTGAATAATCAATCAAATTGTCCGGTTAAATATTACCATCAACTAGATTATAAGCATAAAGATTAAAATTTAATTGCTAAAACTGGGGTCAATAATATTAATTAATAAATATATATATTGACATTTACATAAAAGGAGTCATATCATTTGGCTATTCGCTTAAAAGCCATCGTATCATTTTAATACATCTCGATAATCAAATTCTCTCATTCCTATTATGTTAATAATAATTATTACCTGTGAGATTTTACCAAAATGCTTCTCAAATAATTTTGAAGACCGACGCGCTATTTATGAGCGACTAAGTGCACCAATACACGTACGGGAAACGATACATTATCACATTTTATGCGCCGCCATCGCACAGACGTATTTCACCGCCAGTCGCAGGGAATGCATAAATTTTTATCGCAACACGACGCGCGACGCAGCGACGTCATCGTTATCACAACCGGAGACCCCGGGACGAACACCGACGGTTTCCGGCGCGAGTTGTAAACGACGCGTCGTCATTCAATTTCCGTTACGTGGCTTTCTTCGGGGAGGGAAGCCTCTTTCAGCACTTGGCGTGACCGTGAGTTTTTGAGAGTTTTCGCGACTTATCTCGGCATACGATCTCGTCTTCATTTCCGTCGCGCGTGTCGCCGGCTTTCGTCGAGTCGCCAGTCCCCGGAAAGACCGGGGGATGTCTGACGTCTTTTCATGAAAAATTAGAGAATGCACCCGTTTTGTCGAGCAGTTGGTAAATTCGATGGATCGATCCGTTGGTACACATTTGGTTTTTGCCACTTTACTCGCTCTATGTCTGTCTGTCTGTCTATCTCTCTCTCTCTTCTTCGTATTGAATGAACGGAAATTAAATGATACCTGCAGATGATATATTTCGAGTATAAATCCGTTTACTTCAGACATCGCAGAATGAAATCCAAATCTAAAATAAAGTACGGTGTAATAAAACCATCTGAAATACAAATATAGCGTAGAACTTATTTATTTATAGTATAAAATTTATTATTTTTACTCTCTTTAAAATAAATATTATTTTTAAAGGACAGCGTTCTTGAATATCGATATTCTTCGAATAACATTCATTTCGGGAATAATTTTATCTTTATTTATTTAATTTCGAGAGTTTTTTTACGCGCTACGGAGTTTCGCGCAGCAAGTCATCTACAAAATTGGCACGGTTCTCAGTCACAAATCTTTGAACAAAGTTCTATTCTGACGTACGTCGCGTAAATCTTGGTGCCTATAGCCAGTCAAAGGGAAGTGTTCCAGAAAATTGTAGGTATAATAAAAGCTTTATGTCTTCCGTGAGGGAAATAAAAAAAATATGGTCTCCACTTTTCATAGAAAATGCAGAGAAAATAGTTACGAGCTATAATTTAATGTGCAACGAGTGACGCGTGCAATCGAATTCGTTGCAGCGGATTTTCCGGATTTCCTATCGGTTTTTGTCGTGCGTGGAACGTTTTTATCAACTCCTACATTTACAATGACCGGCCTATTCGTGTAGTACGTGAATAATTATCTCGTTTGAAATATCGGCTATCGTTTTTAATAGCAACTGCTAGAATCGCTTCCCTTTTGTGGAAATCTGAAATTTAAAAAGACTTCATAATTTTTTTTCTTTTGAATCGATCTTTTGAATTTTCATATTTGTAATAATGACGTTACTTTCACACTTTTAAGCGATAATAGATCAAATTGAACAAAATTAAGGTTAATCTTTGTGTATCTGTATATATCGCATTATTTGATTACAACAAAACTGAAATAAATATAAGAATTCTTAGTAACCTGAATATAAAATTTTTAGAGGGATGGGGGATTATGGATATTAAGAGATCGAAGTTTTCTTTGTTAAATACTGTCCATAAAACTTATAAAATTGTCACTCTTGAAATAAATATGTTGTCGACCGATATTCCAGATATAACGTGATATTTTGCCACAAATGTAATTTTGACACAATCGCCGAGTCGAGCAAAATTAAAAATTAAAGCGTTGGCTGTTTCCCTTCGAATTTCGACAACAACGCTAATCTCCCTATCCGCAATTATAAGTATGAGGTATATAATTTAACGTCCAACGATTGGCGCGCGTTGCAGTCGATTGCCCGAATTTTCCAGAATACCAATGGGGCACTAAAAGTGATTAAATTACTTGGCAAGCCGGCATTCGGTAAACCGGGCGGTGATTGATACGCGTGGGTGTGTGCACGCGTTTCGCGCGAGCGACGCGTAATCATTTATGCGTGACTGACGTCTGTTTACTTGCTACAGATTTACTCCAGCATTGTACGATCGGCCGGTTTTCGTCAGCGATCTAGACACGACCATCCGGCGCGCGAAGGGACATTCTCGGCGGAACGTTTAAACAAAGCTCTGTGGCTTTCCTCCTTCCCTTCGACATGGGGATTTGCGTACGCACGAGTCATTTCGGGATTGTAACATTGCGCGTTGCAACAATCTTCTTGCTAGGTCAAATACTTTTAAATTAAAATTTGATTTAAAATTAACAATTTCAGATATAGTATTAAATTAATAACTGAGCAAAGTGATCGATGAGTATCGAATAAGAATTTTTTAAATTCGAGAAATGTGCTCGCCACGTCGCGTCGTATTCGATCTGATTCACTCGAAAGGCGCGCGGCACGTCCAAGAAAGTTTCAATTAAATATCGCATTTACTTAATCATTCGTTATTTGTTTGCTCGTGTTCGTTAATTTTGCTCTCTCACTCTTTCTCTATTTATCACCAGTATTTTTAGTTCCATCTTTCTTCTCCTCTTCTTTTTTTTCGTAAGTACATGTACATGTGTATTGCGGGGATCGCGTTGTACGTCACTTCATTCTCGTGACTCTTAAACCAAAACTCAAGAAGTTCACGAGTCGCAATCTTTCGCTTGCAGAGTACAATTGCAATTGATTACCTTCGCGATGACTTTCGCAGGAGCGAGCGCCGGCTCGTTTCGCGCTCGCGCTATCAATTTCCATTCCGCGATTCTATCCAGCATGGGCGGGCGTTTCCGTCAGCGTGCTGCATTTCTCAGGGAAATGGGAATCGATTTGAAGAACGCTGCTGCGAAACTGCAGTTGGCAACACGCCCTCTGCCTGTATGTCCCCGAGCGCCATCGGGTCATCCCTCTGGTGTCCCATTCCGGCGGATCAACCCCTCGCGCCTTTCTTTCGCCATTCCCGATCTCCTAAACGTGCGCTTTTTCACTGTCCACGAAATATCTTTACGGCGGCGTGTGCGATGTGCCGTTGCCTTCCCCTATCTACCTTTTTCTGTTTGCTTCCCGCGATCGGAGAGTTTCGACCGCCCGATGAGAAGCGATTCGTGAAGCGATATAGAATCAGCAAATAGAGTAAAGAATACTGTCGAAAGTACGAAAGATTTGTATATTAAGTACAAATAGTATTAGATAGCACATTACGGTAAATCTAAAATTGTTGTGATTCTTTTGGCAATTAGGAATTGCTGCAGAGAATGAAACTGAGATATCGCAGAATCTAAATACAAAACACGTGTAAAAATTTACATTTCGATCATTATGCGTTGATTTATCGCCGATCGGTCAAGTGAAGCTAATTTCTAACATTCCATCTCGGATGCTAATTATGACTATTGAGTCAACACAAGTTAAACAAAATATTTGATCGTCTGAGTTAAAAAAGATGATAAAGTTTCTCTGTATAATAGATTTGCTTAATATTCTTGATAACGTTTTAAGCAATTGGGTCATCCTATTAAAAGCTGATTATTTGTTGCTATGGCTGTTCTCTGCTGAATAAACAGAATTAAATTCGTTTCAATTGTCGGTGGGTTTGGAACTTGAGATCTCATCCGTAATAATCCTCATCATTCGTACGTACAACCGATACATGCAGCTTTATCGAGAATAAACCAGGTTAGAGATACGTGCATAGGTACAAACAGCGAAGTCGGATGACGTAAAAGTAAATATTTATACAATATTGCTGCTTTTGATTGGCTCACGGATTTTTGTGATTTTCAAATCGGTCACAATTCTTTGACACCACACAATTATTTTTTATGTAATGTAATTTTATAAATTTTGTTAAGTAAATTTTTTACATTAAAATAAATTATCCAATAAAATATATTTTTAATAAAGTCGATAGGTCTCCAGAATTTACAATATACAGTACGAAATCAATGCAAAGTGTTCTCGATTTATATACGGATGATAAGTAGGAAATGTGTATTAAATTAATATTAAAATTGATACAGTGGCGCTTTTAACTCACATATAGGCATCCAATTGGATACACCTGGCACTCAAAGTATTAAACAACGAAACATTTAGTAGGAAATATTTTTTTTCAACGGATGTGTTATGTTAAAAATTTTGTCGGATAAACATTGACTGAGCATTTTATCAAGCAGGCATTTTATTCCATGTTTATTCAATTTTACACCCTCCTTTCCCTCCGATTTCACGCGCATCATATCGCACACGCTGCACGTTACGTATATAATGTAGAACATGATGCACACAAGATATCACGGACTAGAAACTGTAGTATCATAACTTATCGTGAGGAAATTTATATTCCAGTTTTCTTGACTCTTTCTTACAGCCCGATTATACGTTGATACCTTATCAAGAAACATATTATGGCTAAGCAAATAAATTTAGCATAATAAAGAAGACTGTACGGATATATGTAAAATAAACAGGATGTCTGGCGTTCATGTCGAGATCGAAAAGTTAGAGATCGAGCGATTTTCACGAGAAAGAGAGAAAAAAAAAGGATCGATTGCCCGCAGGCTCAAGGAGGAGCGCTCAATAAAGCCGACATTGTTGTATCGCGCGTACTCGATCGCTGCCCAAGAACGATATATCCGGAAATTGAAAGTTTCCTGTCGGGGAGACAGGGAGGGGGAACAGGGGAGGGGGAGTGAGGCTGATCCGCGGGCGCGCGACTGCCAGGTAGGAAGAAAGATTTGTCTCACCGTGTCACGGGAGATCACTATTTCTTTATTTTCGTTGTCGCTCCGAGCGAGCGGGGATCGGTCTTCGTGGTCGGCGGGAATATTCGATGACTCGGGATAATACACCGCGTTATAATATCCCCCGGGAATTGGATTGAGGTCACAAAGAGGTAGACGGAAACGTATACAGACGCGCACTCGCACATACACACGTACAAACGGTGCGCGCCCGTCGCGAGACAAATCGGTTATTCGTGGATCGCCGTATGACTAATTGTTTCGGAATCAGATTTTTGCGGGGAATTGTGCTCGCTCGCGGGTACTCGCCCCCACTCCTTCCGCCGAATAAGCGCGGAAGTAATCCCCCTCCTGAAGCGATTTCATCCCCCGTGTATTTCCATTTGCATCCGACTTAAGCGTTTCATTTGTCATCGTGGAGTTTGTAGTATACTTCCATACGGACGTTCTGTGTTTTCGATTTGCCGCGGCTTACGCGGATTTCATGGTCATTAGAGATTTTCGCGAAAATCTCATCTTGAGATAGCAGATATAAGAGTCCGGTTATGATTAATTCTGCAATTCATTGATAATGTTTAATTAAGGAAACGTTACGCCCTGTAACAGCGACTCTGCGAGCGAGTGCTAGCTAAAGGAACTGCGAGGGAAATTATTTTGCCATCTTCTTTTTAAGTTTTAATTTTAAATATTTTCATAATTAAACTTTAATTTAAATGCCTGCAGAGTTGATGCCGAAATCAATTAAAAGTTAAGCAAATATTTCACTGTTTTTACGTATTTGAAGCTCCGCCAGCGTTCTTCCGTTTTAATATTAAAATATAATTAAACTCTATAATTAAGTCTCCATTGAATGCATACGCATGTGTACACATGCACGTATGTAAAATTGATTGAAATCTTAAAGAATAAATTCTAGAAATGCTTTTTATATGCCTCGTGATTTTTTTGTTAAAACTTAATTGCAAATCATCGGGGCAAAATCAACCGCAGTAGTATTTGTTTTACCGCGGATATATAATTAAATTAACGTGTTTCTATCTGTATCGTGTTGCTACATGTGCGTAACACGAGCGCTATATAGAGAAGTTGCTGACCTAGTTGCGAACTAAGAGATCGATCGAGGAGGAAGAACAGAGTGTCTTCTATGAAATTACATTCAATTCTAACAAAAGGAAGCGGAGTGCTGTTGCCGCCATTTCCGAGGAAAATAAAAACCCGCTGTAAAAACAACAATTGTCGGTAAAGTGCTCTTCATTCGTCAACGAGAACGAATAAAATAAAATTATCAGTTATATTGTTGTAGCCATTATATATCGCTACGATGCCATAAATTACTGATACAATTATCTGAAGTGTACGATAATATTCAATAATCATACTGGATTATTCCTATAATTAGCCCAAATAATTGTTGAATTTCATAATTGGCTTGGGAATTGACGTATAGACTACAATTTCGATTCTGATCTCTTCCCCCCCTCCACCGCCAAAAAAATATATGCCAAATTCTATGATGATAACAAAATGGAATGAAATTTGCAGCACATTTAAATATATTGGTTCAAAAATTTCTTCGAAAAATCATTGATATCAACTAATTTTTTAAAAGAACATTACACTTATTCGCCACTAAATATATCTGTCAAAACAATTTCTTGGGGATGAATTAGGCTCCTCGATTTGCAACTTTACGTCTGTTATTTTAATGTACTTCTTGCAGTTTTAGGAGATTAATTTTAGTAGAGGAGATTTACAGAGAGAGACATATATATTTCTTCCTCCAATTCTTTTTCCTTAAAGTATCTCAGGTTTATCCGCGTTTCCAGTTCATTCTCATACGCAGAGACACGTGTGTACCTCTCCCTTCTCTTCTCTTACACGGAGTCTTCTTCTTTTTTCCAATTTCTTTCCAGCAAATTTATCCGGTACTTGCTGTCTTCGTGTCACTCAGCCCAAGATTACACGACGTAAAGCCTAGCGGGAGTGCCGGTTCTCTCCTTTCTATTTGTGCGAAGAAATCTCGCGGTCCAGCTTGGCATGGAGACGCAACGCGACAGAACGGACGTTCATCTCGTGCCAGGCACAACAAATCTTTCACAATGAAAAATCATCTCGAAGGAAATGGGACGGAATTTTTGCTCCTTACAATTTATCAATGGTGATATCGAAATGGACAATTGGACAGATAAAAATGTCAAACTTCCTCGACATCGATATCGGGCTTGAATTAATGCTTACAGTAGGATACTATTTTTCAAATCACTAAAATATCCCCGTACATGGACTGTTTTTTATACATTTTGATTTCTTGATTATAACGTTTTGATATAATTAAGTCATTTATTTTTAAAAATTGTAAGACCAAATATTAGACCATTGAATAGTGAAATAAATTGAACAGAAAAAAAGAGTTTTAGCTCGTACTTTTATTTCTTATAACTGATTTATCTAATAAAATTATTATACATAAAAAATAAAAATCTAATATTAATTTTGTGTTTTTACATGTGTTTTTATATCAATAAAAATTTTAATCTTTAAACTGCTGATGGTAAGAAAATTAAACATTTATTATCAAATCCGAGATACACAGGAATTTATTCCGAAATGAATTAAAAATGTTAAAAAAGTTCTAAAAATAAGACAAACTTATTATATCTCTAATTATTCTATACATTCATTTATAAAATGTTTAAATTAAAACGATATTTTTTCTTTTTTTCTCAAAATTTCTCTAGTCAATATCACCAATGTTTAGTGATAAATAATTTAATGAAAAAAAAAAAAAAAAAAAAAAAATCCTTACGTTCAAACAAATATTTTTCGATAATATTCTCAATAAACCAATTTGTATAAAATTGTATCAGAGAAATTCCATTGAAAATAACAGAACATATAGAAATCAGTACAAAATTACAATTGTAACAGCGCGCAAAGATAAATATCATCGCATCTATATACAGTGCACTTTTGAGAATACCGAAAGTATCTCCTAAATTTGCATTAAAACGTAATAATGTATAAGCAAACCCTGTTTTGGAAAAATTATTTAAAACTATCTCAACTAGAATATTCGCATATTTCATTTTTAGGGAACATTTCTGTTATTCTCATTCATCTCTTTTCAATTCGCACTGGTGTAACGAGCAATCAACAAACTTCCCCACGAGCGTCGGCTTTGAACAAATCGATACTGCGAAACGTTAATCTCCAAAAAGCGAGCACGTCAATACCACGCATTTAACGACTCCACTGATAACAGTTACGGCACCTGCGAGCGTTATCGCCGTACCGGTCCGGGTTAAAATCTCCCGTTCAATTCGCTCGCGGCCTCGCCAAGTCCGAGTATAGACGTAATCAAACTGTCGCTTCGCAGGGGGTGGTTCCTTTCTCTCTCTCTCTCTCTCTCTCTTTCTGTCTCATTGATTTCGCATCAAATGTGCCATTCGCACGTGGTCATGTCACGCAATACGTCATAGCAAGCCTGACGATCGCGTATTCGAAAAATCGGTCGGGCCGGCATGCCGCGACATCGACATCGACATCGACGCCGCGCCGCGCTGCCTGCTCGCCGTTGCCGCCACCGTCGTCACCGTCGCTGCTATCGTGGATGCTAAAGCCACCGTTCGCAGCGAGGCAAAAGTCATTTTGGCCGGTAATTAGTTGCCCGAGCCGCGACAAATTGAAAAAGTTGCTGAGAAATGGGACGCAATTTAGCCCGCGGCCGCACGCGCGCGGCCGCGCGACGTTTTCGTGACGATAATCGAGCCCGCTGTTGCTGCCCGCATAGCACCGCGACGCAAATCGAATTCTTCCGCGTTTCTTCTTTCGTTGCTTTTCGCGTTTTATTTATTTTTTTTTCCTCACACTCGTTAGACCGCCTGCCGACCAACTCGCGAAAGTTCACGCTACCGTCGTCTTGCAATCCCGCCGCCAGAATGCCGAGTGCAACTCGTTGCCACCTTCCGTGATAAATACCGACAATCAACTCTTAAACGTATAATTTTTCCTGTTTCGCCGGTGCAGGAATTGGGTGTGGTGCAAGTTATTTGATGGAATGAAAATTGTTATCGGAAATTAGATTGCAACGTGACACATGTATTTATTTCTTGCGCAAGATAATGCTTTAAATTTTAAAAGCTTGAAAGATAAGTACTATTCTTTCTTATATTTCTACTTTCTCTTGCTATTTTTCAATATTCCTACGTTTTAAGAATGTAATTGTCATATCTGAAATGTTTTAAGTGTATGTTTAAGAAAAAAAAAAAAAAAAAAAATTTGCATATCACGGTAATTTGCGATAATACAATAAAACATAATGCATTAATTAAATATGTCGCAAAAACGAGTATAAAGTATGAATAGTATATATTTGATCTATTATCCATTCTATTATCCTCCTTATTATTTATTAAAAAATAATGCTTAAATTAAATATTTAAATAAATAATTGAATAATTTTTCTTCTTAAGTTTGTATCATTTTTAAGTTTGTAGTCTAGACACTATGTTTGTAATGATTATATATAATTAATAGACAGCCTATACTTTATCCTAATACATCTCTAATTCTGAAAATCGCAGACGTTTTCCTTTTCCTCGCCCAATTCGGTGTTAAGCGAGAATTTCGTGACGAGCTCGAATGCAATCTAGCAAAAAATCGAAACGATCCCAGGAACAGCGCGATTGTCGTTGGCATGGGCGTTTTCGCCGATCGGCATTTTCTTTTTTCCCCACATCCATCCGTCGATCGTCGTTTCGCTTTTCGTCCTTCTCCTCCTTCTCCTGCTCTTTCTCCTCTTCATCCGCGACCATTATCTCGGACCGATAATGACGTCCATTATTTTTTGTTACTGCAGCGTGCACAGGGTAATGGCAGGACGAGGGCCGGAGTATAGAGGGTGTTCGTTAGCGCCTCGGAGAATCATACGATGTCGTTATGCGATTACGACATTTGCCGCTGCGAAGTGGAAGCGCTTCCGGTTCTTCGCGCCCGCCACCAGACGGTCGATGACTCCGTTTTTCTGTGCCGACAATTGCGTTCGGCGCGGCGTCGCAGAAAGAACTGCGATCGAAAAAAATGAGAGAAAAGGCACGGGAGATAAACCGTTTAATTGGCGACAAATTATACACGCTCGGCCCGCCATAACTCTTGTGCTTTTCTAGTTTTATCTCCAAGGCGCGACCGAACGCGACGGAAAGACATAAAGAGCAGCAGCGGAGGAGTTAATTATTCAGTTTACGACTTTTTCGCAATTTACGCATCTCACGTATCTTTGTTCTGGATGCAGCTTAGTACGTTTTACGATTCAATTTTCCTCCGGATTACTGAGCGACCAGATCAATTCATTATCGCTATACATTTTTGGACTTGTGTGATACGTAATAAAATTTCTGATTGTGTTTTTAATTAATTAAACTCGTGCAGAGAGAGAGAGAGAGAGAGAGAGAGAGAAAGAGAGAGAGAATGCCAAGGTATGATAGTATCATGCATATATGGCAACAAAGAGTATTCATTTTTTTTTCAACAAAATTCACGCTTTTAGATTATCGAATTTTCTTTCAGTTGCAGATTTCGCAGTCGTGACAATTTTGCAATTACACATTTCTAAATGACAACGGATGGAAATTTACAATTCACCACACTTCACTACAACTTTTTGATTTTCAATGCGAATGATTTTTTTAAATTAAGCCCCAATTCAAAATTCGGTTAGAACTGAGTTAAATATTTACATGGTTTTGTACTAGTAAACGTCCGACAGCAGATGTCAGTCGATAGTGAAAATCGATTTCTTGGCACAGAAATGCATGATGGGTAACAACGATTGCGAAACCGACTGACTGAAACCATTAGTGTTATTTAAGGCGGAAATATGGGTCAAGCCTTCTTTCGCTCGCGTGCCATCGTCTTTCTTGCTCTTCTCTTTCATCTTTAAGGCATCAAGCAACAAAAAAAAAGACAGAACCAGTCTATGTCCCCGTCACTTTACGAACATCGGTGATTTATTTTTGGCCACCTGCTGGGCATTCGCCAATACTTAGGTCTGTCCTGCTTGTACCATAGCCACAAAGTCACATTATTCCAATTGAAATATATCGATTGCATACAGTAAACGTCCGATTTAATAGCCCGACAGTCGTGCTTCATTAAATCGCATATCCGATGAAATCCATGTGTCAATAAATCAAAAACTGACGATTAAATTGCCGTTGTTTATTAACTAAAATTGGATGATAATTTATGCTTAATATTCGTTAATACGTGGGATATGTTTTTCGTTATCTGAAATTTGCACTAGTAACTTTTAATTGCAAAAAACGCTCAATTTTTAGTTCACCTAAATATCGTATAATCTCTCTAGTATAATTTACAATATCAATTAAAAATTAACAATTTTTATACATATAAAATAATATTTAATAAATTCAATTTTTTATAAGCCAATATTTCTTATGTATTATGTAAAAAGAAAATTATATGTATATCTTATCATATATATAAATATTGTATACATTTTGTTATATGAATAACAATAAAGTGGATTTATTTAAAATTAAAATTGATTTTATAGCCTCACATAATATTACATAAGAAATTTTATAAATTGATTTTACTATAAATTTTTATATATAAATTGATTTTGAAAGTATCAATTTTTTATCAAGAGAGAGAGAGAGAGAGAGAGAGAGAGAGAACTATATAAAAAAAAAATAATAAAATTTCATTTTGTTATACATATGATAGTCACGATTGATAATATACGGTAGTTAATCTTCAATTTCTCATAGTCATTGTATTGCAATGATAAATGATAAGATTACTTTGAGTTGTACGTGATGAAGTAAAATCTTGATAAAAATTTTGTAAAGAACAAGGTGACTACACAATCATATCATTTTTTCATTTATTTTTCATCGCTTGATTTGATAGATCAATATAAGATTATCCAATTTAATTTCTTTTCGCGAAATAATATACAGTACACGATATCGATATTCGAAGATTGCCTAGCCGAAATCGACACGGCAGGTGTCGCGAAATAAGCGAACCCACCGCAATGCTCGCGCAAAGGCTGCATCGATTATCGTTATTTTACGGAAAGTGTCACGGCGTGACTCATCGCGTTATCGCGACAATACAGCTGTGCACGCATCATGCATATATCTGCATATGTGCGATCGAGCGAATGGACTGTATTATTAACGTGAATTATCGAGTGTGTCATAGCGGTTTATCGAATTTCCCTCTTGCTTCCTCTTTGTCCTCCTCCTCCCGGCCGGCTCTTTCAAAGCCAACATAGCCGGTGCATTTCGAATTTCACCAGACATTCAGTAGACATTCCATCGATATTGATCGTTAATGTCCGGCCAACTGACTTCAGGGTTATCCTGAATATTTTAGAACTCTCTACGGATACGAGACTGGACGGCGTCGAATAAGGAAGGAAGGCTACTTTCGTTTCCGCCACCGACCTAGATGTCTTTTTTCATTTTTTCATCCTGATCTCGATAGCGCCTGCCACCTTATTTTTTATTTAGAAGATTCTTTGGAGGCAAAGGCCATTTCCAATATTTATAGAAATTAATAGAAAGTACTATTTAGCTGACCAAATATGTATTTTAATGCATGTTATTTTTATGTAAATATTTAAAAACTCTGTAATTATATTTGTTATGTTAATTAAACAATTATATATTTTCCACATTTTTACCTACGTTAACACATTGCATTTGAAAGCTTTAGTATTTGTGACATTTTTCCAATGACTTCTTCAATCTATTAAAATTTTATAGAAGCATTTTTTCGAATTTCATTGATAATTTAATTTCACGTCGACATTTCCTTCAGTAAATTGGATGAAATCCAGAATGTAAAATTGGTGTAAGAAATGCATTAGATATAAAATTTAACATATTTAAATATAAATGACGTTCATTCTCTCAAATGTAACTGACATATTTTAAAGAAGTCGTTTCACTCTTCACACGTCTATGTGAAAACTGGAGTATATTTCATTCTTAAGTGTTATTTCTCTTTCTTAAATTTCGCATTACGCAGATCTTCCAAAAGAATGATTAACCCGATCGATTATGAGGAATTTTCTGTCCGCCATTTTCGCGCATTTATCGATCGTACCGAAGCGTATAATGGTTTCATTTTCCATTTGTATCTCGCCTACTAACGCTCCAATATCTCTCGTCCCGCCGCGCTTTAATAATATTACGCATTGTTGCGAGGGCGGTATGCACGCTTGTAAATTCGCCACGGTTTTCCGCCAATTTCGCGGCTACGAGCCAGACGCGCGCTCCTCCCCCTTCTTTGCCGCAAAATCGCCACGGGATACTCCGCTATTTCAATTATAGACGCGAATACTTTTTTTTTCCTCGTGCGACGCATGATTTACACGCATGAAACTTTCACTGGCAACGGAAAGGTACGCAATATTTTTTTAACGAATTTTGGCGATATACGAAATAGATTTGACATTGAGAGAACAAAAAAATAGACGAGGATTTTTACAATAAATAATAAAACATGTTTTTTTTTACAAACGCGATATGGTATTCGAGCTATAGTCTATGCACGATGTGATATATGAACACAATTTTAAGCGCTACGCTAGATAGATATGTTTAGTTCTAAATTGTAAACCATTGTGTATGTGTATGTACATGTACCTGAAACTATGTCGCAATACTAGAAATCGATCTGCGCGAATCGTGCGTGTGGAACGACAGGATATCCCATTGGTTCCTGTGCGAAGTAAATCCGTCGTTGGGCACCAAATACCTAAGGGTAGCGTTGAAACGCATTGGTGCACTCGGTACAGGGTGGAAAGGTTGTAAAAGGGTGACTAAAGAAGCCGGGCGGTGGGAAGAGAAAGAGAATGAGGGAGAAAGAGAAAGGAGAGGGGAAAGGTTTCGGGGGCTCTCGAGTCATTTCTCCGAGCCAACACAGACCTCTCAACTCGACGCCACTCGTGGAAACGAAATCTGATACGAGAAAAGCTAAACTCCTTCAAATGCACAAGCCGTTCTCTATTCGCCTCCCCCGCCCCCTCTCCATCTTCTACCCTACCCGCCTGCACCGCTGCTACCCTCTTCGTCTCCTTACCTCCCCTCTCCCCCTCTCATCCGAAGTTTGCAACCCCCCTGAGCGTCCTCCTCGTTTTCCGCCGCCTTTTTCGACTCTTGCTCCTTTCAGCTACCCACTTATACTCAGTCAACCCTTTTCATTGCGAAAACGTCGTTCTGCAATTCATCTTTTCTCTTCCTCTTCCTTCCCCTTCCTCTCCATTTTCACTGCCCCCTCCTCCCTCTCTCTTGCCTTTCCTTCTTTTTTATGCGTTCAAAAACGTTCCACTTCTTTATTAGCGTTTCTCTTTTTTTCTCCCTTTCTCTACATCAGAGAGACCTCCTACTTTCTTTTCTATCACTCTATCCCCGATTGAGCATTGCCGTCGCGCGCACGCTTCTCGAAGAGCGACTGCTTGACTTCCGGCTATTTAATCTCCTTAATTAACAGCCGGCATAAGAGTCTCAGATTTGGTCTCTTTCATGGCACGCGACCTTCTTTGCAAGCGAGAAAGATCGTTGAAGCCCGTCGTTTTTTACTTTCGTGAGTAGACCGGTAAGGAGTATTTTGATGTACAAAGCATGGAGTAAACGGAACGAGTCGGATAATAAATAAATTATCACTTCCAACATTATCCTTTGTACATCTTTTATGGCTTAATAAGTGCTCCTTCTTCTTGTTTTCTTCATTATTTCAAGGTTTAAATTTAATAATGGTGCTATGTTCTTTACGTATCTACAATATTATGTACTTACATTAGAACTTAGAATTATATATGTATTACATTGCGCTAATGTTAGAAGAAAACATCTGTTGGAAAATTTAAGTAGTATACAATCGCAATTTAGTTTAAAAAACAAAAAAGAAATTTACAAAAAGAGTACATTATAAAAACATTACGACATTATGCGCGGCGGAAATAGTGCAATGTCAGTTTCTGAGCAATTTTAACTATGACAGTGCAGTTATTGTACATTTGCAGCTATTGTATTGTAACCACAATACTTGAATGGGAAAAAATACTTGTTTTTTTTTAAGAATAAGAAAAATAAAAAAGTAAATTTTAATGAATTTCGAGGCTCTATTTATACCAATTTGTATAAGTCTTAATCTTATTCTCATTATTATACTTTTTAAAAATTTTATTTATTTAAAATAAAATTTTATTTCGATTTTTCTCAACTATTT
This sequence comes from Wasmannia auropunctata, assembly GCF_000956235.1. Classification (NCBI taxonomy): domain Eukaryota; kingdom Metazoa; phylum Arthropoda; class Insecta; order Hymenoptera; family Formicidae; genus Wasmannia; species Wasmannia auropunctata. The sequence goes on along the minus strand of NW_012027153.1, from coordinate 1,539,178 downwards.
ATTGCGCCATAACTCATAAAAGTACATATAGGCCATATGATTCGTACGTGTCCGCGATATATTGAGCTCGGGTACGTGTGGGTTCACTAAACCTAAATATGACTGTGTGGATTAGTCATTCTTGCAGAAGAATAGATGCCTGAAGCGACGCCAAGATGATGCTGCCGCCGCACGATGCGTAAGAAAAGCTTGTTGTTTCGCTTCGCTCAATAGGTCAATGAAGCTTTTTTTTTTCTTGAATATATTTTACAATACGGCACGACGTCAAATTATTCGCAAGTTCAATGCTACACGCGTGCAAAAAATGAATTTAATATGCGAAGTATGTACGAATTTCAGATACACATTCGCGGTAGGTCATACAAAAGTTTTAATTCCTAAATTGAAATGATTTATTATTCTCGTAATTAATAAATTATTTAATGAATATATTTAATACTTTTATTTTATAAAAAAATACAAATGTTGAGTTAAGTAATTAATGTAAAAGTAAATTAAGAGTAATCACAGAAATCATGCTGAAAGCTATAAAGCGGTGTAATGAAATTTGCAATAATAAAAATTTTTTATTAAAGTAACAAAAAGATTATGCTAATGGTAATAGATTTAAATAAATTACATGGAGAGACTATTAGAAAGTATAATATGTACAATTTACATAAATACATAATTAAAGGAACAACTGCTGTACATTGTTAAATTCATGTTGCTAATAGAAAGGAAGATTTTCATAGATTTAATATAATGAAACATCATATGTAATTGATGCAATTTATTGCGGTTGAGCCACATTTAACATATCGAGCATTATTAACGATCCGCACGCGGCTTTGCAGGGATCGTCGCACATTCAACACGCCCTTTCGCTCTTTCGATCGATAATAATTATTCTCGTAAATTCAGGCATAAGCACGCGTGTATGAGAGTCACAGGCCGGGAGCGGGGAGGATAGGAAGGGCGGAATTGCCAGGCCTGCTCGGTTAAATGCTCATAATGACGTCTCGTAATTGCATCGAAAGTTTCCAGGGAAACTGTAATTATCGTGCGGGCTCACTTCCAACGATATCTTCGGCCCCCGGTCGCCTGTAATCGACGGGACGCCAAACCCGAAGAAAGGAAAGCTGCTTTTCTGACGGAATATTTTTCCAAGCGGACGCGGACGGCGTTATCTCGAATCGAAAAGAGGATTGGGAGCTTCATAATGGAGCCTCCCATTGCAGCCTTGAATATTTGAGAGAGAGAGAGAGAGAGAGAGAGAGAGAGAGAAGCTTAAAAATGCGTCATTCGAAATTTTCTCTAATCCTTGCTCCAGTTAAATCAATTAGCGCTGACGAGAAGATTGTTCAAATTTCCTCATTTCGTATATACCACGGTCATCCTGTACATAGTTTCATTTAAAATCGCTATTTTTAATCTCAGATTTTGTTAAACTCCAGCCCTCATTTTGCAGTTGATACCGTGCATAAATTTCCTAGCTTTACAAATTATTACCAGCTCTTAATAGCATTTTAATGATAAATGACGATCATTTAAGTACAAACATGCAATTTTGCATTCATTTACTTACGAGTCTTTTTTTGGCAATTTTAATAGTTGTTTTTATCGCACATAAAACCGATGGGAACTAAAAATAACATAATGACAATTACAGATATGCTTTTTCCGTTGGTAATATTTATAATTTTGCATTTATTACGTAATTAAGATTTCAAAGCAATAATATCCTTCGATTTTCGATAACTTCATAAAATTGCAGCAATTTTATTATTTCATTCCGTGATTGCGAAAGGAATCAAAAGATATGATCTCAATAACATAAATAGACGTTGTTTACGACGGAACGTTCGCTTATATTGATGATTACTCGAAGATTCATCGAACCGCCACATTGATTTGAATAATTTATTCGAACGATCAACCATATTAATATTCATTATTCGGTCAATCATCGGCACTCGGATAATTATCTGCGTAAACGTTCATTATTCGGCTAAGCGGATGCGTCTGGCAATTGATTCGGTACTCGGCATACGTTGAAGCTATCTAAACATTTCTATCGACAACAATGTTGATACATGCAGCAACAACCGTGATTTGTGATCAGAGGTGACTAAACTTGCGCTTGGTTTGAAAGATAATCCTCGCGAAGCCATCGCGCATGTCCATAATACGCGGACATTGTAATTTCATAACGAATGTTTTATAATATTTACTCAAATAACAAAATAATCACTGCAGCAGTTCTTCGTAATAAATTCATGTAGAATTTATTATTTGTATTTAGAATTAATTTACTGTTAGAAATAATTTACGAAGTTTTAATTAAAAATTAAAAATTTGTTGTCAATTTTATTAAGTTAGTTCTATTTCTTATTTAAAGCTTTAATAAATTCACGTATGTATATATTTATCGCAACCAAACCGTCAGGTTAATTAATTATTAGTCACTTACCCCGTTGAAGGTTTTGACATTATGAAGAGCGTTCTGCGCTGCCAAAGCCGCTTTTCTGGTGTAAAAGGTTACGAAGCAACATCCTGCAACAGAAAATTGAATTATTTTGGTTAGTTTAGTATTTAGCGAAGGTATTAAATTAACTGATTACGTCACTAGCCAAAAATACGTTAACAGCATTCTTTTACGTCAGCTAAATATTATTTTCGGAGATCTATTATTAGTACTGTCCTTTGCCAGTAAACTTATTTTAAGGAACATTTATTGACAAATTTGTAAAAACTTTCGTCCACATTGCGACTGAGCTGACGCAAAATTTTCACACAATGTGCCGCAGAAAAAAAAAAGAGATAACAAAGTTATCAAACCACAACGCTACTTTCTGGCAGCAAGCGAATGAAAAGTTCCGCACTTCGGGTCATCATACCCAATGTGGCTAGCAACAAGAAACTATGATAGACACGAATGGTCGCCGAGTTCGTGCAACCGGTGACAGGTTCGATATGGAAGAGTCGATCGGAGGGGAAAGAGTGAAGTCGACTCTCGGGGACCTCATCAAGGGTTTTCCGTATCCCTCGCTTGTCGAGGCTGGACACCATCCAAGCTTCCAACCGGTCGATAGTTATGAGTTGCCAAAAGTTCGATACGCCATTCTATCGCCCGCACCTTTCTCGCCTCTTTCTCAACTAGCAAATTGTATACTCTCCGTCTTTCTTAATTTGATATTTAACGTCTCAGATGAATCATTAATTTGTCTATGGATGAGATATAAGGATGATCGATAGAAATTGAGAAATCGTGTATAATAAATTTATAATCGGATTCCATAAAGTTAATAAAGGAATCAAGGATTTATAGAGATAGGAATATCGCAATAGAAAATTGCTACTAATATTTGTAACAGAAATTCAATGAAATTATAGACATATCTAAATTGGAAATCTGCGAAAATAAATATCTCTGAAGATTTCTAAAACTAAAAATATCTGGAATTTTTTTAAAATAATTGTTAGCATTGTAAGATAATTTGATAAAATAAATGCCATCAACTGCGATTGTGCGTGTGAATTTTCAAAACATTGAAATATATACTTACTCAAGACTCTTTTTGTGAAACAGTAAGTAATCAGTATTAAGGATAATTAAGGTATTGCAAAGTTAATGGCGTCGCAAGTTAATAACGGTCACGTTCAATTAACAGGTTCCCTATTTACGGTGTATACGAAATTATGATAAACCTGCAACGCGGCACTGAGCACAGAGGGTGTAATTATAATGCGATCGCGGTAATAGTTTCGGTAACAAGCCTTCCAATTACTCGAGGAAATCCCGATATTCCGCAATGTTTTGTTTGGTAACGTGATATTCAATATCGCATTGAATAACGCATGGTACCACGATGAATGCATAATTGCGAATCGTGCAACCCGATACATAGCTGAATGGTCTGGAATGTTAGAACCGACGTATTAAGTTTGCCTAATCAAAAAAGGAGTTTTGAAGCTTCAGGCACTGTTGCATATAATATTCCATTTTAGGCCAGACGTAACATGAGATTGTACAAAGGGAATGCTTGCCAGCAGAGAAATAATCGATGGAATAATTTTACAAAGAAATATAAAAGATGAAATAAAAAGGATAAAAATAAACGGGGGAGACCAATCAAATCCTATTTTACCTCTTTGTATGTCTCGTATTAGTTTCTTCAATATAAATTAATCAATTAGACATGCACGGTAAACATTCAAAAAACTGACAAGAATTAATATCTTTAATTTTCGCTAGAGATTCTAATTCAGAGAATTCACGGAAATCAAGGTTGTTTTATTCCAAATAAAATTTCTCACGTGCGTGCCATAGCGAAGGAAGTGACATTCTTAACATGTTGCCAGCGAGTTTCCGTAAATTACGGCATGAAGATGCAGCCAGGAGCCGGGAAATTATGTTCCGGCGAGTAAGTAATCTTAAGGCATCATCGCTCCATAGACCTTTAAATCACCGCCTGCAAACTATCCCCACGCATCCCTTCGCCGCTCATCGACCGGGCCGTTGTAATGCCCGTGTCTACAAACGACCTCGTTCGTCAAGGTGCTAACGTCAATCCACGTCTGCCCCCGTATTATCACTGGCAAGTTATTTCGTCCCTTTTCTTAATCTCGATCGATCGACCGAAAAGTGTGATGACGTGCGAACATTCATAATTTATTTACCATAAACTCTGTCTCTATATTCAGGTACACTATTCCATAATTATTCACATTTTCTAATAGCATTTGACCATTTATTTCAATCAGATTAAAGTCACAGTTTAAAGTTTATGCTTCAGAATTTTGGCTTTAAATTAAATTGATTGTTGCAATGTTAGATAAAAATATTGCCGAAACATAATACATAAATAAAATTAATATTGCGATACATAATACATAAATAAAATAATAGCAATAAATAAATAAAAATTATGGTAAAGTGCAAAATAAAAAATAAAATAGTTTCAATAACTTGCCATAGCCAATGCACGCATGAGGCACAATGTAATTGTCGTGATTACTCCACGCGCGTCATACGCGAATTGAGATTAATAATTAATAAGTAAATTATTAAGCTGCACGATAGCACGCCCGAGTATTCCCAAGTGTACTCGCAACATGGTCCGAATGGCGATAGTTTCCACGACTGTGTCGAGTCGCAAACCAGTGTAATTTCCTGAATTAGTTTAAACGGCATGTTTTATTCAGAGTAACAGCTTTGTCGGGTCATTTTCACAGAACGAGACTTCGCTAAAGTAAGTGACGTTGTTAAATCGAGACATTATTTTAATATTTTGGAATAATACATAATAAATAATAGCAAAAATATATTCGCAGCACACCTTTCTTAGACATTGCTACGAGTACGTAACTTTTTAATAAATCGACACCTTCAAAAATTTACGATGAAACTATTTTCATTACTCTCAAGTTGTAGAAAACTTATAATCAAGTCAAACTCATAATTATTAGAAAATAAAATCAAGAAGAAAATTAAAGATTTCAGATAACTAAGTCACAAACGATTAAACGAAATATGCGATGCCAAATATGCAAAACGAAATATGCGATATGAATAGCTGCACAACATTTAATGTCAACCACGTATACGCGAATCGAAGAGAATTATTCATAGGGTTGAACAAAATGATCATTGTTAGCAGGTTTAATGCTAATGCCAACACGATATAGATTGTAAACCAATGCGCCGAATTATTAACCAATTTATACGTTAATTCTCCGTCGTTCCCTCTCGTCGACGGCGAGGATAACTCGGAATGGTGGCGCCCCGAATTATGCCGAAGCGGAAAATTGGCTTGAGTTTTATACACGATAAAATTACCGTTTTTTCGTGATTGCGGCCGAATGAGACTCCACGAAACGGCGGACATCACAACATCGAGAAAAGAAACGCAACTTAAAGTTTCCTTCTCAGTTTACGTAAACGAATCGTCAGAATTATGAACGGGGAAACGAATTTAATTTGCGCCTTGAATTATGCCGTCTGCAAAAATCACGGTGTGCGTAAACGAACAAACAAACTAACGGGGGTACCTCTACCATTAGGAATTCCCAATTCACGCCGTAATTATCGCTAATTGGACTGCGGATTATATTCGCACGACACTCGTCGCGTGAAATGCTCGAGTCGTTCGAGACGCGAATTATGCATGCCCCATACGTATTTTCTGAAAGACTACGAAGAGAGAGAGGAGAGAGAGAATATTGCGGTGCCGATAAGCTGCACGAGACATGGAGGGCCGTGAAGAAATAGAATCAATTTTTTTTAATAACGTTAATCGCACATTGAAAGTTTAAAATGGCATACTCAAATTAAATTTCTTGAAATTTTGAACTTTGAAATTTTCAACAAAAGTTTCCAAAAGTACGAGAGCACTTTTAGTGAGAGATGTCTCTTTTTTTTATTGTAAGCAAGAAAGAAGACATGAAATGCACCATACAGTCGATTGATCGGTAGCCGGGAACCTGCCCTACCTGTCCCACGAGCTCGCAGCTAATACGAGTACCTCGGATGCCAATGCGTGATTAGTGTCCGCGGGGAAATCTACCGCGGACATGTTTGAGAGCTAATGCTCTCGTTTCTGCCTCAGAAACCCCCGTGTGCTTTTCCGCGCCCCGGTACGAATGCAACTAATTTCGACAACGATCCGAATCAATATCACATCTCCAAAATCGCCGACGGTCGTTGCAAGTAGAGATATTTCCAATTGTAGTACAATTCTCGAATTCTCGATAGTACTGGCTGCGGTCAGAATTTTTGTCCTCAGTCTTGGGAAGGAAGTCGATTTCTTCGTGAAGATGCGAAACGTGAGATCGTCTGGTGGCACTGACTGGACGATAGTCGCCACTTTTTTTTTCCAAACTGGAATACTTGGAGGTAAGAAGAGCGCCGGACGAAGCGCTGAATCAGTGGATTACGATACCGTGTCCTGCCATATCTGTCAGTCGATTATGGCAGCGAGGATAAATCAGAATAACCACTACGTTCCTTTCTGAACGATGGAAATACTCAGATTACGGCGGATAATCTTATGGAATTTTGGAAAATGTAAAAATTTCCTTGTTATAAGAGAAGGGATTATGATCGCGCGATCGGGCGATCGAATGAAGTTTCCTTTCTACTGTTATTTAAATAAGTAAGTCTTCCGTTAAAGGAATATAAAAAAAGTTTCAATTGAATTTATCAGTTGTTGCAGACTTTCCAAAGATTATTTCTAGAGATAAATTGACTCCAATTGGAAGTAAAATTTTTGTTAAAGAAATACATCTTTTAAAATAATGAAATTGTTTTAAAATGAAAAATATCCGACAGTTAAAAAGAAAGCAGAGTACTAATTTTCTTTCTCTCTCTTTCTCTGAAATGTTTTTCATATGCGCAATCTGTGTCTCGAAGATAATCAAACTTTTTTAAAATAAAAGAAACAAATTCTGATGGAAAGATTATTTTATTTGATTCAAAATATATTCCTTCACGTAAGCAATACAGAGATTTGCACGCTCAACCAAATCGTAAAAATGACTTTCAAAAATCATTTTTTGCGATGCTGCTGAGAACAGCTTGCTCGTCAGGGCTGTTCGAATGCTGAAAAAGCTTTATCGTAGCGACATCCTTTCATCGGTGCCTCGAGTTTTGGAAATAGGAAATAGGAAATAGCTTGATGCCACATGGCGGCGGGCGAGTATGGTGGATGGTTTAATACAACAACTTGGCTTCTGGCTAAAAATGAGTTACGAAGTCGTACGGCGAGATGGTGCACTGTCATGTAAAAAAAAATCAACTGCCTGACTCACGATATTCTAAAAAATGGATGGAGATTTAATGTCAAATAGCGGAATTTGCTTTAGATAAAACTTTTCCATCACAGTTACACGGCAGAAATAAGTTTCATCGATAGAATGTGCGGTTTATAATACGCAAAGTATTTCGGCGCACATACCTGCGCTCAGAGATAAAGACGGAGTCAGGTTGACCAAGAGAACATTCGCATTCGCGTTACGCGCGGAATTTATCCGCGTTCCGAGGATAAAATACAAAGAGTTTTAAAATATTTTTGCTCGTACATTTGTTACACAATTTTGTAACACGGATTGAATAAAATTACGGAATTGGGTCACGGATTTGTCAAAGCGGAATACGTAAAGTGGCCGATCGCGGCAAAGAGGGCTGCAGAGATTTATTCAAGTTCTAATTAAAAAACTTCAATTAGCAGTTCAACGAAACATTATATTTCAAACATTGTTTGACTGGAGATGCACTTCAGTCGAAAATGCTTGAAGGAAACACGTTTTACGAGAGATTTGAAGAGATTTCAAAGGAAACTTGTTAAATTGTTAAAAATTTAATAGCAACTTTAATAAAAAATATTGTATCTTAGTGATTGGTTCCCCAAAGATACGTAGGATGTTCAGTTTCATTTGAATATCCTTCGAAAAACGGTATGTCTGTACTCGGGTTACAATTTAACATTTTAAGAAATATCCTTTAATTGAAAATTGTCGAAAATTTAATTGACTTGTTGAAACAGGCGTTTCACGCACCAAGTCCCGAACATGATAGATGCCCAAAGGCGCTACTGTCCGAAACTCACCCGAGACTCGGTCCGTCTACTAGCATGCGTAAATCGGGTTTAACGAAGGAAGATAAGACTGAGTTATACCAACGGTTATCTCACGGTCATGCCGTATAGAATGCTTGACCTTTGATATCAAGTGGGCGTCGCTGTGAGGTGCAAACAGCATCACCGATACCCGCTACTCCGCCGACGGACTCAGGTGTGTGTGGGTGCGCACGAGTGTGCACCCCAAGCCGCATTGCTACCTTTGACCGATCAAGCAACGTAAATTCTATGATTAGACCGAGAACAAAGCCGAGTCTCTAAGGAACCCGGCTCGATCACAATCAACTGCAGCTGCGTCGAAACGATCGAACGCGGATCGAAGAGAGAGAGAGAGAGAGAGAGAGAGAGAGAGAGAGAGAGAGAGAGAGATCCCTTTACGATACGAACCTTTCTATTCGAAATATCTCTCTCATGCACTCTCCTTCATGAGAGATATTCTCAGATTTGATTTTGGGCAAAGATCAAACGGAGACGTTGCTTCCAAGATGTTTCTCATGGTGGTCAACATTTGTAGAGAATATAGATAATTGCTCTGTTTCCCAGTACTAAATAATCTTTGGTACTTTGATAAGTTAATTTGTATGCAATATTTTGTGACTAAATTATTATCTTGTTACGGCGTAAGTTATTTTAATTAGATTTAATAATTATTTATTGATAATGTATGATTATTAATTGGTTATAAGTAAAATTTAATGCAACATATAATTAGAGTGTAAATAATCTTTGATAAATAGCAAATTACAAAGAATCATTATTAATTGGTTAATAAATGAAATTCAATCCAACGTACAATTACATAGTAAATAATCTTTGATGAATAGCAAAAAAATATTTATTCTAAATTAATTTTATCTACGTTAATTTTTGTTACGTTGAAATCAATAACAATTCAAGTAAGAAGCGTCGAGTTGACTTACGATCGTCTTCATTTGTCAAAGACTGCTCGTAAAACTCGAGAAGAATAAAACATGCGATTCAGTGCAATCACTCACGCATTGATTTCGCATTCGATAAAAGTTCTTCGACTGCTGCACATTGGTTTCCGGATTTCCGGCGTTGAGGAGATAGTTTGCCGAGATCGGCATCGATTTGCGATAGTCTTTAAGGATCGAGGATGGATCGCGGCTACGATAAGATCTAGTCCTTGTATTGTCGGTTGTGATAGCTATCTGACCGAGAGGAACGTCTCGGTGGCGGAAATGGCGTAACCGGGAACTACATAAGAAGACGACGTGGTGGGCAGGGCGGACATCACTGCGATAAACTCGAGACCTGCGATTTCTCAGCAAACCGAGAGATGCAATCGCGAGTAATGCAACCGAACTGCGACTTAGACTAGAATACCGGGTATTTTTACGAACGACACGAATTTTACACGGTAAATCTTAAGTGGATACGAATAACTTCACGAGCTCACAGTAAAGTAGAAAAAAACACGCGAGAAAGTATAGAACAACAAGCAAACATGTCGGAAGTATTCTGACAATTCTCCTGGGTAAATAATCGCGCATTAATTAGGTCAACCCGCAAGAATTAATACTAAAAAAACGTGCGCAGAAAATTATCTTCTTATATTATGTATCTATATTTACTATCTAAAATATAGGTCTCGCACAAGTAATTTTGGCTATCCTGAATTATAGCCTTCTAAAATGTATGAATACACATTTAAAAACATGTTATAATAAATAACATGTTTAAAAATATATTATAATTATACTTTCTAAGTTAAAGTCAGCGAGTGTTTTACAATTTAATATTCGAGCGATGTGTAAAAGTTATTATTTCACGCTAATTTCTAATTTGAAAGGCTTGCTCCACATTTTGCAACAATGGAGAAAATTAATTCTAAATTTAAAATAAAGAACTTTTTAAAATTTTCCATTTTCTATTTTTAAACAAACATTATAAAATGTGGATTTTACCAACGATAGCTCTTTATTTTGTTGATTCTCTAATTTCAAAAACTTCTGTTGCATATTACGAAAATTTCCGCAATAATTATGCATCTTTAAATATACAGTTATTTCTTTAAATATCTGCACAAGGACACCAGTGCTATATAAAATTGATTGCACTCTTTTAAATAAACGAAGATTTGCAATGTATTTCAGATTACATCTCGCCTCGTTAGCAGTGTGCTAGTTGCGCTCTGATGGTGCAAAATCGGGCGAATTGAGGCAATCAGGTGCGTCACGTGGGATTTTGCAGAGTCGTACGTGTGGAGGACACAACTCCCGCGAGACTTTTTGTGTATCCGAGTTGCTCGAGAAACGCGAGGCTCTTTTTGCTGCAAGATTACATACGCGCCGCACCGTGTAGGAATGTATGTACTTACGTGTGTGCGTTTTATGGGTGTGTATAACAAGTATGTAGATGTACATGTACATATATAAGGTGTTCTGAAGTTTCTCTCCCATATATATAGCACGAAATAATAGCAATCCAAAGATATAATATTTATTCAACGGATGCAATTTAATTCATAAGGCTCAATTGCTTGCAAAAATAATAAAATAATTTACTTCTTATCATTATATCAATCAACATTGATAAAATTATGTTTATTAATATTAGCAAGGAAAATCTTCGCAAAAATTACGTCGTTTATTCACGGAAGAGCCTGCACATATTTGATAAAATACAAGCATCTGTTTTACGATATTTACGTGTAAATATCTTCAATATACCTGCATGCATATCTCGCATGCGCGATCACAAGAAATATATTCACATTATAAATTCTTTTAATATAAAATATTGGATGAAAGGAGAAAGCCTGTAGAGCCGCGCAGTTACTATCGGCGCCGTCTCATCAGAAACGTCCGCTACCATGGTAACTAATTTAAAAGCACCCTATAGGTGGCCGTATGTAAATTCTGGGTTCCCAATACGCATTTGTTGGCTGGATAGTATCGCGATATACTTTTATCTGTTCGTCATTGATATTCCAGCCACGTAAAAGATGGCTTCCTCCCACGGGATAATATCCCTCGCAAGGATCCGCTCGCGGCGCTCCGTTCCGGCCGCTTTCCACTCTGTTTCCTCGCACGGTGGCCTGGCTCCTGTCTATTCGTGCGCCTCGCCGTGCACGAATAGCAGGGCCAGCCTACCAGCCGATAAGATTCCTATTTGTCGCGGGACTTATTGCGATAAACCGCCCGATCATTTTGCCGTTCGAGCAATAAGCTTGCAATTGCCCGGAATCGATATAGCGCTTGATGCCGCCGATCTCGCACAATCAAGTATTGACTCGATAAGCCGCCGCACGATCGTTTCCGCGGACGCTCATTTTACAAACCATGTTTGGGACAAAGCAGAACAAAGTACGGTGTAGCAGCGTGTGCTGAGAAATGGCTAGGGACGGGCGTGGACATTTGAGAGTTTAATTTAGCGGTCAGTTCAGGATCCAGGAAATATGGCGGTCACAATTTTTCCCTGGCCTTTATCGGGATTTTTATTGCCGTTTGCAATATGTACCCTTATATACCTCTATTGGTATCAACCTAAATCCTCTGAACTTCTATAGGGGATGAAATGTACATCGATTTATCATGTTGTCTCAATAAAGGCAGTAATTGAACGGATGTTGTAATTGATTATGTACTTACATCACTATATATCGTCTTTTCTTTCCATAACGTAATTCTTTAATATAACGTTTCTAAAAACGAGTTGCCAATGAATATTCAAACTTCTAATTCAATATTCTAACACAATTGGAATTAGTTTGAAAACTAATTGATAGAGTTAAATGAAGTCAATGCAGAGTCTAGAATAGCCAATAGAACAAATCGCAAAGTCTAAAAAATATGAAAAAAGAACACTGTAATCACTATACAAATAATTATCGGTTTAAAAGTAGCATTAATGTTGTTTCAAGTTAGAGTTTTCAATTTAATTGCACTATACCAAAGTTCAAACGTCACGACCAGTATAATAATTTTTCGAAAGGGAGATTCCTCCTATGTACCGAATTGATCCCAGAAAATCCCGTGTTTCCCCTAATATACACGCGCGTTTCGATTTCTGGACTACCGGGGAAATTAATGGCAAGACTCCCCATGACCAGTGTGTAGCGTGAGCGAATAATCCAAATTGCTAGCAGGCAGTTAGTTAGTCGGCGCTCCCACTAATCTTGACGATATTAATTCGTATGCGTGCGGGCACGCGTACACACATCCTCGCTGTGACCTGCTGCAAGGAGCCTCCGAGCAAGTAGTGCGGGTAAGCGTTAAGGTGGACGGCTGGCGGGACCGAGTGATGATCAAGTGTACGGTATAATAAACGGATCTGTCGACGTCAACGCCAGAAGGGACCAGGAAGCAGGTGTCCCGTTCCGCGTCCTGCTAGGATGCAGCCAGCGACTGGAGTTAAGATGTCCAGAATAATTGCACGTTAATCGTGTCTTAAATATTTCGTTACAGGATCGATAAATAAGAGCAAAATATCAAATAAGAAATAAGTAATATTTATATATATATATATATATATTTATATTTTATAAATAACTTCATTTATAAATAACTTATTTTATAAATAATCAACTTCAACATCTACGTCTAAAAAAAATTTTGTAAAATTTTTTTTAGACGTAGATGTTGAAGTTGATTATTTATCAGAATTTTTGTATTTTTATATATATATATATACACATAATGAGAAAATCTATTCATGTCTTCTACTTTGCATTAAATACAAATGCGGTTTGATACGCATCGAAACGTTGCAAAATAATACATATGCATATTATGTTTTGCTTATTACTATGCCTGCCGTAAAAAGTAACGTATGAACCATTTATGGTAATAAATGAATCAGTCACCATCAACGCCGCGAAAGAGAGCCGAGAAACAGATGTCCTGTCTGCGATGTCGCGCGTAACTAAACGATGCAGTTCGTCCATCCTTTCGCGATTAAGTTTCGCAATATTTTCTTGGCGCTACGTTTTAGGAAAATCAACATTGTTTATAAAATCAATTATTCTAAAGAATATCGTACTACTTTTTATGAAATTATTTTACTCTACATTATGTTTTCACGTTTGATGTAAGAGATAAAGAGAATATAAGAAAAAAAAATTAGTAAATAATAAAGAATTTACTACCTTATTGTTAGTACCACACGTGATTGTGTCATGTTAAAATTAAAATCAAAATACTAAAAATTAAAAAATTCCAAAAACGTAGATGAACTGAATAGCTTGTTAAAAATACAATCAGTCTCGTTATGTCGACGATATAAAAAATATACAAAAAATTCGGCATTTTATTTAAAAAATTCAGGTTTTGACGTGTATCGTATTGAAACGATATGTCAGTAAAAGTTTACACCATTTTCGGAATATATTCAAAATTTTATTTATTCCTGAAACAATCCAATTATTTCTACGGCATTATTCTCTCAAGTCCCCCTCAATCGTCAAATTGTGCAATCAACAAATTCTCGACTCATGCAACCACATGGTCGTTTATATATTCTATGTATGTTGTGATTAGATACATCTGAATCACGTATCCGCATAGGCGCGCACCGAGCAATAATTATCACTTAGAGATTGCATGGACAGAGACAAAGCTTAGATACATGCTGGATGTCTCGGCGCAGACATTTGTTATCCCACCTGTCACTTGACTCACGTTGCGACTCCTATCTGGCTCGTCTATCACCGGGATAGATATCTCGATTATGCTTCCTGAATGCAGCTCATGTATGCGGGTAGGTTTATGAGGCAAGCGCGTACGTGTGGATTTCGGTCACGCTGTGCGAAAGATCAATGGATCTATTCTATTTCGAGTTCGTCTCTGCGCGAAGGGTATAACTCTTGAAAAAGTGTATAACTTAGACTATAAATTGTCATTTCTCAAAAAGTTGTAATTCATGCAAACTCGAAGTTCTGGTTGCAGTTAAAAAAGACATTCCATGAAGGATGAATTTAAAAATATATAACGAATTCTTCTTTCGAAAAAAAAAAAAGATATTTTTATCTCTCTGGAAAGACGGACTATTTGCGTCATTATTTCTTCTAAACAATCTTCTAAACAATCTTTTGGAACGAAATATAGTCATTATAATGGCTCTTTTCTATTTTGAGCACATTTCGATATTAACAGTGCTGAAAATCTATAATGCACGTAACGTATGCTAGAGAGATTTGCAGCATTAACCGTGTATATCTAAACACAGCTATAAATATTTCGCTAGCAGATAGTCTTCAATTATTTCGATCTATATTTGTTCCATTTAAGCATTGCTAATTTTTATTTTAAGAAGACAATTTTAAAGTTTTTCCGCGGTTGGTCTTTCTTCTCAATTGTCATTTCGGTTCAAAAAGTAATATACTATCGTAATAATAATTATATAATTAATAAAATAGCAATACATTCTGTAAGTTAAATTTTTGCTTACAGAAATTTCTCTACGTCCACGATTACTACTTAATTACATAAATACTCATCATTCGTATTGAGAATTGCAATCAAGATTAACGGAATTGGCTTCTAGGGTAGCATCATTTTCCATATTCTCCCCGCTATATTCTCATTCTCGGAACGATAATTGTACGCTTGGAATTTAACGCGAGAAAAGGAGGTAGCGGCTCCGTATCCGAGTGCGCAATTGGTCGGCATCGGGAGAGGTCAGCCAGACGACGGATAAGCACCAATTATTAGAGTTACCAGGACGTGTATCGTTCGTTATCCGATTAAGGTGGCTGAAAAGAAATCCGATAGGAATCCGATGAGGCTCGCCGGTCGGAGGTAAAGCCATTACCGCTGCGCGGCATCGGGAAAACGTACGAGCGTGGCTACTGGTGCAAGAATGTTTCAGTATTGGTACAGTAAAGTGCAATAATGGCGTTCAGTAGAAGCATTTTTAACATCCTGTCGAGTTTTTCTACCAATGTCCAACATTGTGATATACGTATGTTCAAGAAATTTAATACGCCTCTAATAATAATTATATTTCCCTCACACCATGTCAAAACGAATTCGAGCGGCAGGTAGTAATTTATTTTGATCATACGAGCGAAGAAAAAAGAAAATAATACTTGTCCATAAAAATTTTGCTGTTTTGCTCAACTTATTATATTTCTGGGTATATTTTTATAATTTTTTTTATGAGAAAAGCGACAGCAACTACATATGTTAATTGTTTTAGATTTCACATCAAATGTCATAAATCGTCATGTTGATAAATAACATTCATACATTTAGATCTATATATTTATATGTATATAGGTTGATAGGTTTGACATTTATTAAACGTATACGTTGACCATATAAAATATAACGAGAAAAAAATACAATTAGCTCTCTCTTCTCTTAAATTGATATTTTTTTTATAGAAGCATTGTAGAGGCGTAATTATTGTATTTGTATCAACATATATGCGTAAGCGCGGTATAGCGCTTATGTACGTCTTACAAACGGCATAATTAATTCTCGAATGAATATAGCTATACCATCTTATGGTGCATCATAGCTAGATTACGGAGTATGCAAAACAGTAATACGTAGAAGTTGAGTTGGAAGCATAACACGGTTCAGTATACATATCACACAAAATACAGACGTTAAATTAACAAATGTAAACGTTGATAATAACGCGCAAGTCGAAAAACATTCGATGTAATGTTATTCATCGCGGATCAGATGAGATATAATTGTATTCTTTTAAATTTTACATGTCACGTATTAAAATGTACTTAAAGAAAGCAAGAAAGCTTTCAAATAAATAGAAAACGAATATAATTTCCAACAAAAGTAATTTTGCAAATATGTATGCATTTTGGTATTAAACGTTCCAATCGCAGCATCTGCGAAAATACATAGAGCCAACATTATATGCGCGCTCATGTAGGAACGGTGAAGTAAGTATACGATAACGTTACACGTTGTGTAATCGATTCACGCTCACAAAGCTTTCGCCGCAAAGCTTTGGGATAATTGCTTGCTAAAGTCCCGCTGCCGTTGGAGCGTGCTTCAGTTTCGATAGAACGACGTTAAGGGCACGTTTTCTATCGGCGAAATTCGTAGCCCACTTCCCTGCGTCTTCCGCTTTTGTGGTTCCGACGTTTTCCTACGTTCTACGCTTTAAGCAACCTCCATCATGCCGCACTGGCATCGAAAAGTCGCCTCGAGAAAAGCCGTTCGGAAAAGCAAAGCGCAGACAAGAGCGTGCTTTGCTTCCGATTCCTCCACAGCATCTAGCAGCATTGATTTCAGACCAGAAAGACGTTTATTGTTCGTTTCTTTGAGAGTTGGACAGATTGCGGATACCAAAAAGTAAGGAAAAATATCGCGTGCATAAAGCTAACTTTATGTACATATGTACAATATTTTTTAGAGGACGAAAAGAATTTTCAGATAATTTCCAACGTGTACAACGAATAATCAGAAAAATATCCTCTTGTTATGTTAAAAACTACGTTTTTTTTTAATGTTTAATGTAACGAAGGAAGACTTTTAAAATCTTTTTTCGTTACAATACATAGTTGCTCTATGATGCAAGTCACATCTCATCTAACGTTAACTGAATATTTTTCATTTTGCTGTGTGTTTACTAATTTATGATTATTATGACGGTAATGTAATAAGATCATGTATTTTGTTGAGCCCTGCTTCTGCACAACATTTATCTCTTTACGCGTAACTTTCTTACGCTATGCCAGTTTAATTAGTGCGATGAATGGGCGAAATTTATTACGTGCTGGAAATAGTGGGTTCGGGTAATTCAGTAGTGCAACCTTGCGCTGTGAAAATGCGGCCGAGATTTAAGTAATTTATGACATTCGGTATGTATTCTCTCTAATCATATTTCTTATTTAGACCTTACTGTACATTATCTCGACTTTTGCAACTATATATTAATACGCTATTTGATATACACAGATAAGTTAGTTTTCATACGTGCAATTCTTCAAATAATCGTAGTTTTTTTTTTATATAATGCGGTTATAAAATTTTTGTACTTTCTTCCAATCTTGGAAATAATTTTAGGTTGAAAAGATTAAATAACTCTCCGTTTGATAATGCAACGTGAATTTTATACTTCCTTCCAATCTTGGAAATAATTCTAGATTGAAAAAATTAAAATAGGTATAACTCTCCATTTGCAACGTGATTCCTTGTTGAATATTTCAAGAGTTTTCTCTCATAATTTTTTAAAATAATCGATACAAAGAAAGAAGCGACGTCGAAAATCGTCGCTTAAAAATGTAAAAACAGATGAAGAAGGTGCGAATTCTCGACGTTAATACGAAAGCGGAGAAACTCGTGAGGGAATGGCGTTTATTTCATTTTAAAGACCGCAAAATGCAAAAAAAAAAATGAAAAGGGGAAAATAAGGAGTAGTTGTGTGCTTTCCCTAAACGCAAAACCGCCGATAAAAGAAAAGGAGGACGGTTATAAATCGTAACCTTGCATGAATGCATGAAAGCGAGCGATCCTTTGCGCCTCGGTAATAAAATGAGCCTATAGCATACCCTCTTCAAACTTCAGATCGTAGTCCCCCTTTCCTGTCTCTTTTTTTTCTCTTTACTTCTATTTCTCGCCGAGCGTTGATCCTTGAATTTGTAAAGACGGTAAATCGACTAAGATTTCTTTCATACGTTTTGAGATTTTTCTAGATATCACGAATGACTTGACATCCACAACACTGCAATGATAATCTGATTTATTATGATTATCTAGTCGTAATGAAAATACAATGACTATATTTGTTGAACGATGGTGATTGTTAGACAATAATCAGTATACAATAAGTAAGTAAGGCAGGTTTTTATTGTTATTAATCAGTATCTTTATATCCCGTACATACTACCGGAAATATTACAATTTTCAAACTAAATTTATGTGCTACTATTATATTAATAATTCTATATTTATTTGACATAAATTGAATCTTGTAAACCAATTTTATGATAATATTTAATAATAAAAAAATAAAATATATAATTATTTGCTGGACTGTTGTCCTTAAAAATTAATATGATTTATCAAATTCTGTCATTTTCTTTTTTGTAATATATTCATATACCTAATACGATCTATACTCATATATACTTTATACTCATTTTGTATTTTTATACATTTTCATAATCAAATACATAAAAAAATATAATTTTTATTCCATTTACGTGTAACTAAAAAATAATTTCTCTTGCCCATATAAAAATTATATTAAAATAATATTTTTATATTAAAAATATTATTTTATATTTATTATTTATACAAAAATTATATTCTACATTACATTTTGTTATATTACTTTCAATTATTTATACTATTTATAGTGTACAGAATATTTATTCTGAAAGAAAAAAAAATTACACTTATGATATTTCTACAAACACGAAAAAAGTGATATGATTTTACTGAAGGATTAAAAATTTAATTCGATCTAAAAATAATTTTACTGAACTATCAAAATAATTATGTAGAACGCTGAAGCTGGTTATTAAAATTTCAAAATTTTTTACAGCATTGCTCATGTTTGAGTTTTTCACGTAATTATTTTGATGGTTCAAAATTATTTTTAGATCTGTATCTGTATCCAAATTTTTAAATATTTCAGCAAAATCGTTCTTTCCATGGAACTATGTTGTATAAAGTATATCATTAATAGTATTTCAAATTTACATTAGAAAATAGTTGTTAGCTCAGACATCTTGTAACGATACCCATCACTTACCCCCCCATTCCCGATGGTAAATGTAAGTAAGCAAAAAGATATCGGATTACACGACTAGACGGCTCGAGTGCTTCGGGTGTTTGCAGTAGCACCCCGAAGTGTGCCGACCGAAAAGCAAGGGCAAAATGGGCGAGGGTGGCCAAGCGGAAAAACGGAGGGAGCGAGCTGCCTCGCGAATTTGTTAGGAGCACATGCAGCGTGACTGTTTCACTTCACCCCTGAAACTTATTCCCGGAGGGAGGACCACGATGAAACGAGCAAACACCACGCGAAAGCCGCGGACGTTCATTGCGCTTTTCGGACGTGTTGCATTTGTCAGCCTTAGGATCAACTTTTTTATTTTCTTTTAAATACGTTTCTACAAAAATAACTACTTTCGTTTTTACGTTCTATAATTACAGTCTTTCTTAAAGTCGAGTTTAAATTGTCAAAAAATTTTACGAATTTATGAAATATGGGGATAATAATTATAGAAAATAATATAACATTTATAATTATAGTATTGAACATATATTTAATTTGCATATATTATAATAATTCACAAAATAGAGTTAAAACGTTTTCATTTTACTTTTCTTTTCAAGTTATTTAAAACTTTCACGTTTCTCAGGACAGAGACAAATAAAGGAAGAAGAAAATTCTAAATTCTATCTCTACCGGTTTTTCGCGTGTTCGCAATAATTGAAAAAAATATAGGGGACATAGGTAATAAAGTTAAGCATACTACTAGATCATACGGGCAAAATGTTCCGTGTGCATCGCAAAAGTGCCGACGTTGCGTTCCCGCAGTAAAACTGCCGTTTCTTTCGCGACCGTAGAGAATAACGAGCCTGCGGACGTAAAAAACAGTAAAGACACGGTAATGTCTGGGGTGGACCGAGAGCTGGGGAGAGAGAGCCCGAGCGAAGGGGAGAAAGGATCCTGTGCACAGAGAGAGCCGGTGGAAGAAGGACGGCGGAAGGATGAGCCGCGAGAGTGGCAGAAAGGCACAAAGGAAGAAAACTGGGCCGAGGGCACAAAGGGACGAGCAATCAGCTCGCTGCGGTTGACGAACGTGACTTTGGTTTCTTGCTTTCGATAGATTGGAAAGAGAAAACGATCCTCTTCTCCTCTAACGAGACGTTGCAAATTACAGATCCTTCATGATCCACAGAAAAATCGTACGCGTGAATAATTTTAGAACTTAATAAGATTATATACATATATATATTACATAGTATATATTTATATTAGGGGCCGTCCATATATTACGAAAGCATGACTGGGGGAGAGGGG